>NC_081190.1:89673570-89893570 GCF_902713425.1 Acipenser ruthenus | reverse complement strand
AACTGGAATTCCAATCTGTCAGTGGCAGGCCTTCCGATTTAAATCGAGCATTGCATTGATTTCAAAGCGCTAAATAGGCTAATAATACTAAATTGTAAAAATGTATTTTTTAAAAAAATGGTTCACCTTGCTGCTAATTGTTGAATCCCTAATCTGCTGCAGTAAAAACGCACTTTACTGAAGAAAATATCGATGATATTTCAAATACAAATGCAACAGTATAATTTCCTGCCAAAGTACCATTTAAATGCACACTTTAGCCTGTTCTGTTGTAGGCTACACCTCCTCACGAGGTCTGATTCCGGCAGTTTTTAATATGGAGTATTTAAATATGGATATAAATACCGAGGAAGCATACGAAAAGGCATCGCGTTGGGTTTCATTTAGCTCCATAATGATTTAAACTAGTGTGTATTATAGGCTTTAAAACAGTCGCATAAATAACTCGTCATTAATAGCTTACTCCTTTACAATTTAACTACTTAGTGGCTGAAGTTTTTTTTAACGCTGTCAAATTAAATGAGTAAATACAACTATGACAAAGAAAACGCTTATATTTACTTGGCAGTTTCAGATTAGGCCTATTTAAAAAAAAAAAAAAAAAATGCGATCCGTTAACCAACCAACACAGTAAGACGACACATATATTATACAATTAACGATACTGTTATTAATTTAGCGGGGCATGTCCATCTGCCTGTTTATATATCCATGTTTGTTTTTAAACCGTGATTCCAAATTGTATTAAGGTATAGATTCGTTTATGTGATAGGACGAAAAAAATAGCAATGTTAAAATGTTCTTCTTTATTAGGTCAAGTGTATGTCCTCACAGTATATTACTGAATAAACGCAGCGACTTAATAGTTGCACGTTTTCAGAATAATATATTAATTAATATTTTGATTTTTAAATCCCTTTATTTCAATAATTAACCAACACAATACAATTCACAATAAAACACACATGTACATTCATACTTTATAATTCCCCCTCTACATATATATATATATATATATATATATATATATATATATATATATATATATATATATATATATATATATATATATATAATACATTGCATGTAAAGTGACTCGCATACTTAATCAGCAGCCGTTTTTATTATTATTATTATTATTATTATTATTATTATTATTATTATTATTATTATTATTATTATTATTCCCTCTACCTTTAATATAATATCCTCTGTGTACCCACAATGTTAAATACATATCATATAAACGAAGACTATCAAAACGCGTCTAGCTCGCTTCTCCCTTGTTCTAAGGCAACTAAATTCCATCTGGGCTCTTTATGAAGTTTTAGGTATAATTAAAAAAAAGAAAAAAAAGAAAAAATAGTGCGTGTTTAATAAACAATAAAAAAAAGACAGTGAGCGACACCGAGTTTGTGTTCCCTGTAAACGACGCCGATTTTGATTGTAAAGTTCGTATTTAATACTTAAAACAGGAATGAAAATAAATTGCACAGGGAGTATAGTGCCATTAAAAGGGGTAGTTTACAAAGATACAGTGGAACTGCTGAAAATCAGTTACTGTGAACAATTCAACACGGAGCATTATAAACGACAGTCAGGTGTACTGTTTACTGTGCAACCTTATCATCCTGATTAGTTTTTATTTTATTTTATGTTATTTAAAAAAAAAAAAAAAAAAATAGTCTTCTTGGGCAACCTCTGAACATTTAAACAAATCGGTGTCAAACCACATTTAAAAAAATAAAACCTGTTTATACCAGTGCTTAGGTTACAATAAACATATTTTAGAAATCAATAAGTTTATTCTAAAACAATACGTGTAAAATAAACTGCTTGCACTTAAACCTTATATCATATTAAAATATTAGTTTGTATACATATTGTAACCCCCCCAATAAATAATATCAACAACAGAAGTGCATTATTTTATTTATTTATCTATCTAGCTGTCTATTTATTTTGCAAATAGTTATACACATTCTTTCGATTTTAAAACAGCCCGTTGTTCTTTTTATTCACCCGCAAAAGCTAAATTAAATTACAAGTTCAGTGCGCATTGTTATTTTTAATTTGCGTATTTTTTTTATTCATTTTCTATTCTTTAAATTGGAGAAGGTGGTTGGTTTTATCTGACAGTTGCAATACACTCCCAAGTTAGTGAAATTACACACTGTGTGTGATCAAACTCATTTTGTGTGGTTCTTGCCATTTTTATTCTCGTAATGGTAAACAAACATACGAATAGAATGTAATACCTGCATAAACACATATTTTCTTAAACACGTAATCAAATGATTGCGGTCTTCGCATATTAGTTTCTCCAAGTGCTTTGGGCGAAACCGATGATTATAAGAGGCAATAGTTACTGATGGAGAAAGATCGTATCTGGAATACGGATATTAACGGTTTTGGCAGAGCTCTGCAGCTCTGGAACTCGAAAATATAGTTACGCGTGCAATCCCCGGTGTCACTATTTGTTTTTAAAGCTGTCGATTGAACTCACTGGATACCTCGTGAGAACTGTGGGTCACAGAGAGGTCAGCAAGTCTGTTTTATATTCTGACTGACGTGTGAAATATTACAGCTAGAGCTGCAGCGACCAGGGGTGATTGAAAATGGTATAGACATGTATCAATTGCCTGAAGAAGAGACTTGTGATTTAATATCATAGTTAATCTGATAAAGAGTATCTTCAAATCTATTACCGCTATTGCCTTCATTAGCATGGCAAAAACGAATCTCTTTCGAAACGAAGATGCCGAATATTACACTTTTAAAAATAAAGTCTTTGAGTGATCAACGTGGTTTGATCGTATAAAATGTAAATAAACATCCAACATAAATACACTGGACTTAGATTTCATGGAAGTTAAATGTGTTGGATTTAACCGAATTATCCGGATTTTAATTAACAGCATACTGGAAACACGAGTTTAAACACATGGTTATTCTATTCCTAGCATAATTTAATTCATCCAGATCTAACTGTTCCGATACTCGTTTTATTTATCCTGTTTGTCTATAAAATCAATTCAGGCTTGTATGGGAACATATTGGGAGGAGGCCTAATGGGGATTTTTTTTTTTTTTTTTGCGTACCAAAATCTGCCGACATTTACTTTACATTTTTATTTTGAGTGGATATATTTTAATAGACTATTTATATTTTAATAATACATAAAAGGGCAGATCCACCCTTTCCATGAACACACATGTACAGAAAGCTATCTATTATTAAAAAAACAGTCCCCAGTTATTAACTACACTTGCTACTTTATAACTTTCTATATCTTATTAAAACAAAACAAAACAAAAAAACACACATAGATGTCCTCAGCCCAATAGAAATGATTTGAAATTAAATGGGGAAAATAAATCTGCATGAGATCAAGAGGAGATTTTAAAATGTAAATCTTATCTCACAGCGACGACAATGAGACAGTAGGCTTCTTAAATTAATACACGCGTAGAAAAGTATTCATATTGCATTTTTCCTTTCTTTTATGATCTCAATATCTATGGCTATTTTATGGCACTGCTGTTTTGTTACATATCGCGACTGATCCATGAGGTATCCGTACCCAAACAATAACAGCTCGTCCTCGCAAGCAGTATCACTGCATTACATTCCAACCGCAATGTACAGCTCTTTCTTTCTGGTTGTAATAGCGGTGATGTTTGACATCCTCGGTGTTTTATAAAATTGTCCTCCCATTATTTGATCAGTTTATTCTGATTGTGTTCGCTGCTGCTGTGTGTGTGTGTGTGTGTGTGTGTGTGTGTGTGCGCGTGTGCGCGCCCACGCGAGCGCATGTGTTTTAAAATACAATAGTCACAGATGTAAGAAATAAACACGTATGGAAGCTATAAGTATACTAGGAATTGCATTTCTTCTCTAAAGGTCAAATAAATATTTTAAACCATCATCCAAAATGCAGCCGACGTATTATATATATATGGAAAAATCACTCTATAAATAGACAGTGATATCGTTTGTTTTAAATTCTTCTTCGTCATTTTTTTTCTATAAACTGCCATTAAACAGTTTCACCATTAATTATATGGAATAGTATATTAAATAATGTGCTATTATCTTTCTCATGTGTGTAGTAAATGTAGTCCTAAATGCATACACATTATTATTTTAAAAGTCTCCTAACATAATCAGATCCATCTATCTGCTTTGCCGTGTGATTTTGAGTGATGTAGTGTAGCCATTTCATTCATTTAATTAGAAATAAAGAACAAGAAAAAGAAAAAGGAAAAAAAAAGACTTTGTGGGCCAACAAAGCCAGGGTATAAAAACTGCTATACTTCACCAGTTAATATCCAAAGATGCTACTAAAGCAGAAGTTGTCTAGTGTAAAGGGCAACAGAGAAACACGACCACGGCGAACAATATTTGAAACTATTCGTCTATTCGTTGCAGCCTTGACACTGAACGCCACTATTGGTTGCTGCCTACATTATTATTATTATTATTATTATTATTATTATTATTATTATTATTATTATTATTATTATTATTATTATTATTATTATTATAAAGGTACATTCTTATAAGCAATACATACGTGATCTGTTTATTCTCAGTGAAGGGGTCTAAGAAATGTATAAAGCAATATTAGTTTGTGTGTGTTCAGTGTGGTAAATTTTAATTAAAAATATCAAAATACATATTAATAACAACAATAAAACTGTTTTCTCGATAACTATTTCAGTAGTTTGTTAAACATTTGTATGTGGTGTTGAGGTATGTGCACATATTAACTTGTAAACTGAAAGAAAACGGTGCTTGTTGTATTGATCGATATCTGCATTTAGCTTAGGCTGATAAGTTTTAATTAGTATTATTCTGCTGTGTTCGATTAAAATTATATATGATTTTAAGTGCGAGACAGGGAAAACTATAAGGTTAATAAGGTGAAGGGTTGTTTCCAAATAAAAAAATAAGCACACAATAAATTACAAATGAAGGAAAACACATTTAAAAAAATTGAAAATATCCTAAATATATAAAATATCGCTTTTTGGAGAAAAACATATTTAACATCTCTCTGTGCGACATATTTTCAACACATCTATGTGTTCATTTTTAAACATTAGATGCACACAAATAAACCAAAATATACATTTCTTTGTAAAGTAGGCTGTATTCATAGATGTAGATGTGCGAGCTCTCCCTTATTTGACGGGACTTTCCGTTTTTTGGACACCTCCCGGGACAGACTTTCTCCAGTATTTTGCTTAAAACTCTTCAACCCCTTTATGTCAGCAAACTTTACATTTCTGCAAAAGGCATGTAGCCTACTGTCTCTGGTTAGTGCAATCCCCGTCTGTACTAGGTTTAGGACCCAGGGGAGCCCTGTGGCAGGCATGCATTCAGTGCGCGAGGCTATGAAGGCCATCAGGGTCAAACATGCGTTAGTTAGTAGGCCTACGCGTTTCAAATGTTTAGTACGTGTTCTAATTTGACTTTAGTACGTGTTGTAATTCTAATTTTTACACATATTAACTTGGCCAATCAGATTAGTTAAAATGAAATGAGAACCAATGAATTTAAAGAAAATAGTAAGTGTAATAAATTATCAAATTAAAGGTCGCCTTACATCTGCAATTGCCGCCCAATTCGCGGCGGCAGGGGAGGCCGGGGGACAGTTGTAACACCTTGAATTTCTCCTATTGGAAGCCATCACTCGCTCGGCACATGCTCCGTTCAGGTCTCTGTCTGCCTGTGTAAGAGGGGCTGCCTGTGAAAAAGCCAAGAGATTGTATCTCCAAAAATCAATTTTTGACCTAGGAGAGTCAAGTTTTTCCACGTTTTGTGATGTATACCTGTGTTACCCATTTTATGGATCCAGACTTCTAGATGTTTAGTAATGGCTCCTTGGGCTGGGGACAGTTATGTAATACCTGTTACAACGGACCCCAACGTCCTTAGCTCAACTATATTTGGGCACATGAAGCTTGCACTGAAGGAAACAAAATGTACATGTCACAATTGTGACAGAGTGACATATTGTTGCTTGAAAATACCATTACATGATACAAATATCATTTTAGGAATGGTAAATAGTTTAAAAATGAGGACATACAAAAATAAACAGTTTTTGACTTAAATAAAAACAAAAATATTTGCTTCATGTGAAAATCGATTTTCTTCAATAAAACATTCAGTTACTGAGTTAAATTAAATGTCTTGTTATTTATTTAGTTATTCTTCACAGAATGTTACAACTGACTCTGACCATGGGGTCAATTGTAACATCGGACACCTTACATTTCAAGCGCTCCTCATGTATGTATATCAGCTTTTTAAACAGGATAACTATGGGGATTGGTAGAAGGCAGATTTAAGTTGTTTGTATCAAAGTCTGGTCACTAAAAATCGTCAGTGCGTAATGGAGAGAAAGGTAAAAAAAATATTACATCTGTCCCCGGTCTCCCCATTATTGACTTGGCATTGGGTCAAGTCAAGAAAGATGGTTTAATTCAGTGGTAACCCCGCTGTAACTAATATGTAATTTTAAACCAGTGTTGAAAGATCTGACATATTGAATATCAGCTATGGTAACTCAATATTTGAATAAAACTGTAATAAATATATAAACAATAAGATAATAAAAAAAAAGATTTTGTACATTATTGATACAAACGTAACCGTGTCACGCTCTACATTCTCTGTCTGAGGAAGTCGGCAGCAGTCAGCAAATATATATTTGCACCGTAGAAGAAAATCTCTCGCCGCCATTATTTGCAATTTTCCTTATTCTTGATTTTTAAACTGTATTTGATATTTATTTGTAAATTCTTATTTACATACCATTTTGTATTTCTTTATATTGTATGTGTTTGTTTTGCATTTTTATTGTCTAATATTGTATAATATTTTGCAATCTGTAATATTTTGTTTAATTTCTGTAAGTCGCTTTGGATAAAAGCGTCTGCTAATAATAATAATAATAATAATAATAATAATAATAATAATAATAATAATAATAATAATAATATGTCTGAAATTAAAAATAGGACTATTTTATCCCATAGTATACTCTTGTAATTAACACGTGATTTATAAAACTAATGGTTGGTTATTTTATCGGCCAGTAATAATTTTAGATGTTATATTTCGTCACGGATAGTTACCGAGGGATTTTATCTAACCAGTTGTCATAGGTGTACGAATGAGCTGTGTCCCCTACTTAAGACGTCAATGGCATAGACCGTCTGTTTACACCGTCGCGTTATGTCTGCGGAACATGTCTGGAGACAGGCAGGTTGTCCGAAATATCAAGATATCATTTTTAAAAATAATAATAGATGCACACAGGTGCTAGGCGCGAATGAGAGGTTAGGGAAGGTGCAATATATATATATATATATATATATATATATATATATATATATATATATATATATATATACATACATACATACATACATACATACATACATACATAAAAAATAAATACATACATACATACATAAAAAATAAATACATACATACATACATACATACACACACACACACACACACGCTTTGAAAAAGCACCAGTCGTCAGAAATGTAATATGTTTTCACAGTTCATGATATTTTGGTTGACAAAAAAAGGATCCTCCAATCATACTGTTAACACACTTTCCTTTTCAATGAATTATAGAAGCCTCTACAGAGCCAGCAAGCCCCGCTTATTTCTTATATTCTGTTTAAAACTTTCATTTGAATGACAAATGGCACCAAAAGACAACACCGCAGTTACATTAAAATACAACGAACTGTTAAATGGCATACACATTGTCTATGCTTTGTTACTGTATTCCCTCAGTTTGCAAATACATGATCAATTCATTCAAATACAACATCTCAAATCTGATTCTCATACAGTACATCTTCTCACACAAAAGCTTAATTTATTAAAATTAATATAGCCAGATTGAAAAACCATGCCCGTCGGTTTCATAGCGAAATTGGATTCGAAAACGCCACATTTCATGCAATTAGTTACAACCAGTAGTCCTAAATCTGGAAGTACCGGCACGCCAGTGAAAATATAGATTTTTCTAAAACAAATTATTCGAATTCAGTTTTTTTTTTTTGTACATTGAACTTCACGTAACATTAAGTAGGTAATGCATGCGTCTCGCACGCGATTTCCAGGCTACCCCCCCCCCCCCCCCCCCCCCCCCCTTTATCAGTGCTGCAAAATTGGCGGTTTTCCAGACAAAGTTGGCTTGTGATGAAAGCATCTAGCGGGTAAATGTTGTCTTTGGTGGTTTGGTTATTTTTTGGCTTTTTATCATAAATGTTTTATAAAGCCAAACCAATACAGGGGTGTGTACAGCTACAGTCAGGCGAAGACACCACCGTGGCGTGCAGTAATCTAAGCCAGCTCACATATCCACACACACCTACAGTTGAATGTCTCCCAATCGTGCCCTAGTTTAACAGCACAGGTTATTTTATTGGGAAATAGCAATGCATGAACCACAAGAAAAGCAGGACAAACACAATGGAGTTCAATGTTTTTATTTATAAGACAAAATATTATTTTTGCATTTAGAAAAATAGAATATATGATAGATCCCCCCCCCCCCCAGATTCCTAAAATATTAGGCATATTAGTTATCAGCTAGGCCTACACAATTTAGACACCATTGTTCACAAGTCAGCATCACAGGTTGTAAAGCACTGAAGGGCACCTAAGCAGAACAAAATCAGTCTAGTTAGTTACATTGGTGAATTGGAGCTGTGGTTGAGGACTCGGTCAACGAAATGTATTCAAATCAAAATAATTCTAGATCTTCCCTGCCCGTCTCACTACAGACAGAGCAGCAGTGCCAACACACGAGCTATATGCGGATACACACCACCGCCACTATACTCAGTTCATAAACTTCAGTAGCAGTTTCTCTGACTTGAGCTGCCGCTATCGGTAGATGGAATGCTATGAAAAATATGTAAAGCTATGTAGCCTACTAGCTTTCTGCGCACGGTGATGAATATACTGTAAGAACGCATTAATACGGGGAAAGCATTGTTTTAGCAGCTCCACTCTTCTCTGTTAGAAAGAAAGGTACACATCTGTACTTCAAAAAGGTACAAATGCTTGTCTCTGTAGTGGTATCTTTCAAGGTACAATATATGTACTTTTTAGGAAGGTGCAAATTTGTACCATCTCGTTTTGTACCTCATGTGGCAGTTATGTACCTATTAATGGTACTAATGTCTTGGTACTTATAAGTACCCACGTGACCAAATTGTACCTCTTCCTAATGCACCATGATGGGTACAAACACTTGTATTTGTACCTTTAAGAGAACTATAGTAAAAAATATATATAATGGCTGGTAATTAAAAAAAAAATGAACAAAGTTAAGAATAATGAAATTGGATGCATAACAGTATAAGTACAATGAATGGCAGCCAACTTAAATACCTCTGCAAAAACCATTCACTCAAGGACCAATAAAACAGGAATTTCACCTTTTATTAATCATGTATGTAAACAATTACAAAATTATTTTTCATTACAATTCATAGTTATAATAAATATGGGCACAAACATATTGGAAATTAAAATAAAAAGCACAAATTCTAGCTGTGTATTCAAACTCAACTGCCTTTAAAAATAGATGGTAAAAAGGGGCAGCTTTTCTTAACTTCACTTACATTTCTTATTAAATTTTATACTTTGAGCATTGTAAAGGTACAGAGGATATGTATTACCAATACATTTGTGTTAACCAAAATAATTGCAAAGTCCAGTTACTGGACAGAGCATAGTAGTCTCAGTTGAAAACAAAAAGGAACCTAATATTCTACAAAAAAACAATGATCTAGGTCTATTGTAGAAGCAGTAACATTAAACATTTGCGAAACCATAACCTAGATTTGATGTAAAAAGCAATAATAAGCAACAATCTTTTTAAAACCAGAATACATTTAACCAGAATATAAACACATTTAAAACCACACATACATATTAAAAACATCTCGAGTTCATAAGAAATTAATGCAATCCATGTATTATGTCCTGACGACGTAGTTCAGAGGGAGTATTTACAAAGTTTCTAGTGTGCTTTACTATAGGCAACAATTTTTAGTAATGAGTGACAGTGAATTAAATTGAAATCCATATATTAGTGTCTCTTAAGAATGCATGCTAAAATTTCATGCTGATCGCTAATTTGTGCAGTATCTTGTTGCTACACAAAGATTATCATCAACGGAATACGTCAAGTGCCTGAAAGTCTATTTCATCTCCTGGTTTTAACACAGTCCAGTCATTATCAAATATTACCCGATAAGCATGGTAGCGTTTCTCTTAGGCAACTGGTACTAACATTTTCTCACACAAAAGCCACTGAGTATCCATATTCAATATGTACTTTATTTGGAAAAATAATGGGATTTCTTCAGCATGTAACAATCCAATAACAAACACATCCTTTGTAGCATATTTAACACAGTTAATATTAACTGATGTAACATATTGGAATATTTTAGTTTCTAAGCTGACAATTCCATGCTGTTCATAAAATTTCAGGACAGCAAGCTGTAGTCCATTTGGTAAAGAAGAATATGATGTAGACACACTGGTTCCTGGAACCCTCTCATATTCATTTGGCATATCTGCAGAAAAAAACTCCCAACACTGTTTCATCTGGTGCCGAATGCCAAGAGTCAAAGCAAGGTTTATGAAATTCCTGCAATGGTTGGCTACACTTTTAAAGCATTGATGGTTCCCCTCAAATCTCATATACCATAATGGTCGGAAAGGCCCATAATAATAATAATGAATCAAATAGTGACACTTAGGCATACAAACAGTACCAAACATGTCTTTCATTTCTGACAAAAACTCAAAACCCAGTAATTCAAGAGTTGCAATAAGGTCCTTCTTAATCTTTGGAGCCATAATGACAGTCCAATACCTAGCATCATGGGGAATAAAAGGTAGAACCATTTTTGAGATGCACATCCAACAATCCCTCCATTTTGAATAGGTTTTTTCAGAAATACATACAGGCTTGTTTGCTTTGTCATTTTGACCAATAGGTATTTTTTTTTTATTTCTTCATTTACTTCATGCAGTGTTATGTGCCTGTCTATGTGCTTTTGTCAATACAAGCTAATGGAAGTACACCCTCAAAGTCATGCATCAAATCAGGAGGAAAAGCTGTCGTAGTATCAAAATTAATTTAATTCTTCAAAAGGACAACGGCTTTGTATGCCATAGATTGCAGAATTCTCAGGATTTTCTCTTATGGATTGCAGGTGGTATTTGTGAACTTCTGAAGTTCTTAATTGGAATTGATCCTCTGATACTTTTCTTTTATATCCCCATAAGTAGCCAAGCAGTGTCTACAGATACAGCCTGTATTAAATGACATGGTAAACCAATCAAGTGTGCAGAGAGGTTGTCTCCAGATATTGTTGCTATTGCAGCATGTATTTTATAGTCAATTCCATTCACTGTCACAGTAACATCATTAGATGCAAGCTCTTGCAGATCTTTATGCATTGGCTGTAAAATGCTATCCAAGCCACGCTGCTGCACACATTTGTACCTTACCTTAATAGAGCAAGATGAATATGTTTGAGCTGCGATCTGTACCTACTGTGTACCCCAGTGACCCCAGTGGGTTCACTACCTCAAATTCATCTTCATAGAAATGCAAACGTAATGCATTTGGGTCTGCTGAAAAGGGTGTTTTCTGAAATGAATCCCATCACAGTACTCAGTTAACATATGATAATTCCTTTCTACAACTGCCATAGCTTGAACATGATGCCAAATGTCCTCGTGACTACAATATTTCCAATGGAAATGTATGAGTATGTTCCTACTTTATCACCATTTTCATTTCGGAGAACATACTGTACAGGTTCTGTCATATCAAGTTTTGATTTCTAGTATTCTTTTAACATGTGCTGAGAACGAATTACTTCTGCAGCCTCAGAAAAAAAGTTAGGTGTCTGAACCAACTGTTCAAGTTCAGGATTTTCTGAAATATTGAAACCACTCTGATGGAGATGACACACAATGAATGCATCATAGTTCTCTTTGAAAAATGTGAACACGAAATTTACATCATCAAGAATGTCCTGCTGAACAGACTGTGTAAGAAGGTTCTTTTCTCTGCATTTCAGGATAAAACTACATACATTTTCTCTGAAATTCTCCATTAACTGACCTAAACTCAAAGGAGGGCTATTAACATCCTCTGCATTAACATGCTCATATTCCTCCTGATTGACTTCTTGAACTACATTTCCATGTGTACACTGTGTTACATGTCGTCTATGTTTTCGATAAACATGTTGTCTGTAGGATTCATATTTAAAGAAAGTGCACTGACAGTTGTTTAGGCCACACATCATAGTAAAATTTGGTTAATGGGCATGGATTAAGTCAACATGTTGTATTCATTTAACCAATGTATAAGTACTACGTGCACATTTTGGGCAATGGTAAAATGTTCTGAAAGACATTGTTGGTAAAAATGTAATTGAATTAAGAAGGTTAATAATTTGTGCCAGTATTGTCGGTAGTGGTTTGTCCTGATCTAGTTTCAACTGTAGAACATACCGTTGCAGGAAAGTCATAGTGTTCTTGAGATGTGATGGGTATGATACATCGTACACAAAGTGACTGCAAAATGTTAAAACAACACCTTCTTCCACCGAGTCAGATCTCAACCCCCATCCATCTTGACTAACACTACTGCATTACTCTTGGAGAATACAGAGCTCCACTCAGTGATTTTTGGCATCTGCATGCTTGGATAAGGGGTAGCTGGCTCATTCTGCAATTAAAAAAAAGATAATACAAGTCAAACAAATCAGGTGGTAAAGTTTATGTTTTTAACCTTACATTTTAGATGTCTCCTCTTACTAAAGTCCAAATACCAGTTGTCCTATAAATAAACATGGAACCCATTGTATGGTCCTTTTTCATATAAAGTATTATACTATATTTTGGAGGAAGTGACCTTAAAAATTCTAAATAAGTAAAAAAA
The DNA here is from genome assembly GCF_902713425.1 of Acipenser ruthenus. NCBI lineage: Eukaryota > Metazoa > Chordata > Actinopteri > Acipenseriformes > Acipenseridae > Acipenser > Acipenser ruthenus. The sequence continues at coordinate 89,880,546 of NC_081190.1, read as the reverse complement.
AAATGGAGAAAAGAAATTAGAGCGCAGAAGGGTTTTAAAATGTGCAGAGATTGGAAATCGTAAGAATTACAAGACAAGTGTAAAAAAAAAAAATTAAAAATACTCAAGTGCTAAATTTGGTCCACTTTTTTTCTAACTCCAAATAAATTCATTTTACAAAATAAAGTTTAGATGAAAAAAAAATGTCATATCTCTTTTCCATACCAACGTTGTCTTAGATTTTTCTCTGTAGCAAAAAAGCTTTAAAACCATCCCTACTACTGCATTCACAGCATGACAGTATAGGTTAAACATTCCAGTCTTTCAGTGTTTTATTAAACATGAAGCAAACGTGGCAATGATAGAAAACAATTGCTAGTCAGTGACGAAAATAAAATTAACAAATTAGGTCCCCATATTGGACCTGAAATGGAGCCTACAAACCAAAACTACAGACAGTGTAACCACCTCCTGTACTTTATTAGTGAGGCTTGCGAAGCAAGAGTCCCCACTTTAAATCTTCGACATACTACTTCTTCTTCTTCTTCTTCTACTTCTTCTTCTTCTTCTTTGGCATGCTACTCTTCTTTCACCGTTTAAGCTAGAAACGCCGTTCAAACTTTAAAACGTGTAGACCGGTCTGGAATAGTGTGCTTGTATACAACTTTTTGATATATGTTATACTTTTTAAACTATTAAGCTTTTTGTCCTTTTTTGGTCCATCTTCATTCACTTTAATGGGACTTTTTTCAACATTCTAAAGCTCCCCATTGTTTAAAAACTCCCAGACTTCCAACATTCTATTTACTGTAAACTATGTAACTTTTGACACAAATCAGCTACGTTGACCACTTTCCCAACAAGTAAGACAAAAAGTTAGAGCATATGAAATTTTCCTATACTTCTCTGCTATTCAAATCTGAAATCAAAACAGAAATAACTTTTACCAATCAAGAGGTAGAGCTGTTTTAGTAACCGCATCAACTAAATTTTCTCGAACTTTTTATAAACAACTGACATTTTTACCACTTTCCCGACAAGCTAGACAAAAAGTTAGAGGGTATGACATGTTCCTCTACTTCTCTGCCATTCCAATATGAAATCAAAACAGAAATAACTTTTACCAATCAAGAAGTACACGTTTTAGTAACCGCACCAACTATGTTTTCTGTGAATTTTTAGAAATAACTGCCGTTTTGACCACTTTCCCAACAAGTTAGACAAATACTTAGAGCAAATGAAATCTTCCTCTACTTCTCAGCTATTCAAATATGAAATCAAAACAGGAATGGCGTCTACCAATCAAGAGGTACAGCTGTTTTAGTAACCGCATCAACTTCTTTCAGTAGGCTACTTGCCACTGTTGAATTAACTGTCATAGAACTTTGAGAAATTTCAAATTCTAGCACATTCTAAGCATGAGACAATTAGTAAACAATGTGACTTTTGACACAAATCGGCTACTTTGACCACTTTCCCAATAAAGCAAGCCCCACAACTTTACTTGTAAAGTTACAATCTAGTTCATTTTTGTTATTTTCAGGAAAGGTGCTTTATTTCAAATATTCAACACTTTCTTTTCTAATGATGCCATTAAGGAAATTATGACTTTTATTGCCACAATGAAGAGACTGACAATTTTTTAGTTCCATTCATCCAGCTGACACATTTACTACATACCTTTCCCAGGGTTATGGTGTTTTCCGTTTTCTCTCGCATTATTGTAGGTAGCAAAATCAGTGCAGCTCTCTGGTTCATTTCTAAGAGAAGTAATGAGAAATTGTTTTAATAAAAATCTGAATTATTCCAAACCAATTTAAAGGATAATGGAACTGAACTGTTTTTAATTACATTAAACCTTTTTCTTTCGGAAATTACCTTTTAAGATCATCACCCAAAACCTCAGCCTTGGTCTCAGTATATGCTTGGCATTCAACCAATTTGTCCTGAGCCAACTGCAACACATTTGTAAGGTTTTCAAACCTTCCCTGGAATCTTCTGAAGATATTTCCAGTGTGTTGTAATCGGTCCATCTCTTGACACAACTGTGCGAGACAGGGAGGGAATACACTTATATACACTAAAATACATGTAACTGAAAAAAATTAGTGATTTTAACTAAAAATACTTGCAAATTGTAAGGCTGGTCTAGTTTTAATATTTTTAAAACTGCCAATGTGTATATCAACCTGCAACACATCAATCACCGTACAAGATTACTTCACATTTGTTTGTTTTTTTAAATGGTGTGAAAAGGCATCTTACCACTGTTGGTGTGGAGAGAAATGGATATTTCTCTAATTTTTCACTTATCTCTTTCCGTCGGTAAGAAAAGGTTTTAATCATCTGTTTTAATCATCTTGTCTTCCACTGACTTTGTCTGGCTTAGCTTTCTGGAATTGTTCCTCGAGGATCTGGATGTGTTTCAGCATAGATGCTTCATCTTCCTCATAACTCTGAAGATACTGGAGCAAAAAAAAAAAAAAAAAACATAAAAAACATCACTGCATCTACAGCAATTAAATTAAAAAAAAAATGGAAATGTATATTTAATATATTATTCAATTAAAAATATAATTTAATAGAAGAGGAATGTCTTACTCACAGTACTTGACCTTACTCTCCTTTTGCTCCTGTGCACATCTTCGTCACTTGTCTTAGCTTTTTTTACTTGACTTCTAAATTTTTCTTTGAACCGCTTCACTCACATTAACTAATGGTGACCGTTCATTCTTAAATTTCCTCTTCAGCGACATGTGCCACTTCAGATACCTAGATATTTTTTGATGTCTTATTATGAATGTATTTGAATACTTTCACAAATTATATATATTTTTCTTCCAGATTAGCTTTAAAGCCATTTGCAATATGAAACAACAATATAACTAACCTTGTATTTCTGGTCAGATTAACAGAACTATACAAAACTGCTCATTTAAGAAAACATGCATACTTACATATCCATTGCCCTCTGTGTCGCTCAGGAATGCATATTTGGTGATTTTAAAGCCTTTGTCACCTGCACATACTGAGAATTTGATGGATACTATCAAAATGTATTTTAAAAAAAGATGTGTGTTTTTTGAAAAAGAAAATGTTAAACACCATACGGATCCCTAAGTAGTCTTTAGAAATGTCTAATATTTCAATACTGTCTGCAAACTCTTTGTGTATTGTAATTGATCCAATTCTTAATAAATAAGTGATTACAAACACCAGTATATGAATTAAATACATTAGAAAATACATTTTGTCCTACATTGTCCCCTTAAAAACATGTATTAACTCTGCTGTTATCTGAAAACTAATTAGTTCATAAAAATCTACTTTACATTGTATATTGTGCCATTGCTTTTTGTAAAACCCTTAAGATCTTGTGTCGATCCTTGGGCTATTTGTGACATGCCACCTTGCTGTCCAGTTTAGCCTGTATATCTTTTGGAAATACTGGTAATGTAAATACAGCAGGAAAGTTAGCTTCCGCAATGCGTGTTTCAGAGAGATGTTCGTAATTACTAATGAAGGAAAGTAAAGGGAAAGAATCAGAAATTAGTTATGTCATGTATGCCTTGATTAACATGTGTTCTATTGACCAGGTGCTAAATTGCACATAAAGCAAAAGAGGATTTTTAATTTTAAATACAGAACATTTAAGACTGGGTTGAAATTATAGAATTTTTTTCAGTAATGATGAATGAAAGCAGGCATGAATGCTTATATATCTGAAGCACTTGCGTAATACTGTTCCCATTCAAGTGAGTTTTCTTTTTGATTAGACATAAATTTGCCATATAACAATACTTTTGTTATTTACTGCAAATCCAGTAATAAAAAAGGGAACAAGGTTGATAAATTAAAATTTTGTAACAACCTCTGAGTCCAGCATGGTTTTAATTGATTCTCTTTCGTAACTTGTTTTAATTAGAAATATTTAACCATCTGTGTTGAAGTAATTTTTCTACTTCAAAAAGGTATTATTGAAGGCATACATTCACACTTAGCTACAGAATGTGTTTAGTTGTATAATCACCACAAATACTTGCCTGGCTGTAGCAAGTGGGCTTGACTGAAGACAATCCCTTTGCTAAGAACTGACAAGTTGCATACATTTAGCTTGTTTTTTGAATGAACCTATGAATAACTGGCCAACCATTCCTTCAGTGAGTCCAGTAGTAACATTTTCGCCATCTACCTCATTCTCTGTTAAATGCAAAACAAATGTATGTATATATATATACAGTACCGTTCAAAAGTTTGGAAACACCTATTGATATATAGAGGGAAACTGTGCAACTCGGGAGGGTGTGTAAGTGTGTGTTACCTGATTAATCAAGTTAAGCTAGTCCTGATTTTTTTTTTGTTTTGTTTTTTTGCAAACGCTTTAAATGGAATGAGCAGTCTGTCCTAGTGATGTAAAGCACATCAAAATAGGACACACTAAAACAATTCCACTCTTAGCAATGTTTTTATAAAATGTATTGTCCTGTCAAAACATTGACTCTCCTTTTTACCCCAATGTGGTGTTTCTTGCCAGTGATATGTTGCCAAAAGGATTCAAATATTTGGACATTTGAAATTATTTTGACAGGATAATACATTTTATAAAAACATTGCTAAGAGTGGAATTGTTTTAGTGTATCCTGTTTTGGTGTGCTTTACATCACTAGGACAGACTGCTCATTTAAAGCAAAGGTGCGCAAACAAACTTTTATCACGGGCCGTATATCCAGAAAACGTACTGTTATCATATACACACTCATTGCATAATACGAAGCAGTTTTTATTTTAGCAGACCGACTTGTTCAGTTGTAGCAGCCAGCAAAGGCACAAGGCAGTGACGCCAGTTCCCTAGCAACAAGCCTCTATGTTAGGAATGGATTCTTTAAATGCAGCGGTTTTGAGAAAGGAGAGGAAGACTCATTAAATTAGTTGAAGACAAACTGATGAAAAGCAATTACTCAGGGCCAGCCTTAGGGTATTTTTTGATCTGTGCGAACTTTGTTTTTGGCGCCCCTGTCAGTATTCTAACGAAAATGATTAAGAACGAAGTATAATGGAATATATATATATATATATATCTTTTAATATGACCATTTATTCATGTTATCACAAATTCATAACAAGTAATTTAGAAAAAGAAAAAAAAAAAAAAAAAAAAAACTGGCCCGGAAAGATCGATTTTGACAACGACATCGTTTTCAATAGATGGGACAGCTTGCGAAGAAAGCCTTTTATCTCCCATAGTTGATCGTAAGTGGAGTTTTTTTGTTGTTGTTTTTTGTTTTATCAACTTCAATTTAGAAGAACTCCGCTCGCCACTTGCCACTGAAACAGGCAAAGTTAATAATAATCTGAGTGCTACCCAGATGTTCGGAAAGTTGTCACTCAGATTATATTTTTAAAATGAATTCGCATTACGTTGAAAACCAGAGCCGGTAGTTGTTACTAGTTTTCCTGGATCATCTATGTCATCGTCATTTTTTTCTTCAACTCTAGTTTCTATTTCTGTCGTTGGTGCAGAATTTCCAATACTGGTTCCACTGCAACCAGCACCAGCATCCTCAGTCTCAAAGTTTTCGATTAGTTTAAAGAATATTTTTTAATGCTTCCGCACTTTCTTATTTTTGACCTGTTGATCAGCTTTTCGCTTTCTGTTCAGGTATCATGATCTTTTCTCCTTAGACGACATGATTTCGCTCTTTTAAGGGAAACTAAAACTAATATGACACACTTGTGTTGGTAATATAACATTCAACGATTACTATTTATACTTTACATAGGCGACACATTTGCAAGTACCAGCAAAGACAAAGGCTTTGGAGGCGTGGCTTGCTTGTCAAGGGGTGGATGAGATCTCTGTCATGTATCAACAAACAGCATGCCACGACGAAGTGCCCATTTAACTGTGGAAACACAGTGCAGAAACAAGGCGATATCTACTGTTTGTTTTTTTAGATTTCCGCGGGACGATCTCTTGTGATTATCTAACTAGCTAATGATACAGTATTTGAATAATACCGAAAATACCGGACGCCCCATACCCTCCTATTGTCTACTTCTTCATTTGTCTCTGCCATTGTGACTAACGTTACAGTATGCTACTTAATAGTTTCGCGCTTGCTTTTATTGGTTGAATAGGTCTGTCCCTCTTCTGATACGTTAGTATATCTATCATTGTTTAAGTGTGTACCTGTTAGAGAAGCATTAACAGATTTTCTGTGAATTGTTGTCTCTCCGGGTATCTGCTTGAATAAAGACTACCTTCTTTATCACCGACTCTTGGAGATTGATTTCATTTTTCGTCCCTACAGTCTATTTATTTTTTATAACAGATTATTCTATTTCGAATATATCGTTGCAAAAGGCAATATGAAAAACGCCAAAAACGATTAGCCGGAATGTACATGGACCGTCTTTTCCTGTCTGTGTTTTATTTTGTTCCAAAATAAAAATAAATTAATTTTAAAAAAATGCCACTCATCCTCAGTAAAATGTATACAATTTTCACCTAATTTTGCTATCAGGTTATTTGTTGAAAACAAATGTAAGACTGACATTCTCACATATGAAATTCAACCGCCAAAAAAGCCTCTTGATTTCAACCGTACTTGCTCGCGCTGTACTAAAATCACGTGCGCATTCTTCTTTCTGTGACGTAAGCAAGAAGGTATTGTACCTTATTTGTAGAACAAATTTGTACCTTTTGACTTATATTTTTAAATGTTGTACCTTTTTATTAACGGTAAACTACAAAAATGTACCAGCAAGGATCTGTACCTTAAAGGGAATATGGTACTTGTTTGTTCTTTGGGGCACATAAAAGTACTCCAGTTGTACCCTTTTTTTCTAACAGTGTTCAGTACATGTTACTTCTCCAAAAAGGTGAATAATTGTGCTCCTGTTAAATCAATACCTGCTACGAATCACACCATCATAGTAATACAGAGCAGATCTGCGGCGTCTTCTCACTCTAAAGGATCATGTTCCAAGATATCTCCCTCCTCTTGATGTACAGTCCACACAAGCACACCGAAGCCTGGCATTTTCTCAGAGCAAGTAGGCTATAAACATGATTTATGTTTTCCCATCAGTAAGCAGCCTATTCTGTTTAGACAAGTTAACAGTGCAATTTAATGTAGGCCTATACGTTTCAAATAACAAAATACTTAAATTACGTAATTACTGGATGATAAAACATATACGTTTTTATTATTACTATTGTCTTAAATACATGTTCCTAAACGCAGAAATTATGTTAGGAAATGATACAGTTAAGAGGCACATGTTAATTATAATGTGTAATGTCAATTAACGGGACAATACAGATTTATGAATCAGACAAATAATATGCTAATGAGAAAACTGGTCTCTGTGCACGTTATTCTAACGTCGCGATGAGTGATGTTTTTTGACGGTAAATTGCGTTTATGCATCACCCGATGAAATACTGTCATGTACACGGGCGCTGGAACTAGGGGATTGCTGGGGTTTACAGTTTTGTTCTGTGGCTTTCAGCACCCCCACTTTAAAAATTGTTCCAGCGCCACTGGTCATGTAACACTATTAGAGGCACCATAAAGGACTAAAGGGGAGGTATATGTAGAGTTTTAAATAATTAAAAAGTCATTTATTTCAGTAAATCAATATGGTAAATCCAGTGTGTATCTGTGTATTTGTAAAATAAGTCTTTTAGAAGGGAGTTTGTGTCTCAAGTTTTGTTTTTGTAAAAAAAAATGTAAAACTCAATGTGGTTTTAATAATATTTAAAAAAAAGAATATTGTAACAATGCATTAATACATCATGTAATAATATAATCCATATGTAGTTAATAATAATAATAATAATAATAATAATAATAATAATAATAATAATAATAATAATAATAATAATAATAATAATAATAATTAATAAATAATATAGTAAACTCTAATCATGTATGTATGTATGTAGGGGAAACCGGGGTTGGTTGTCACACGGGTTGGTTGTCACAGTGCTCATAACTATGATGGTGCAGGCAGGTGATACTAACACTGAAATGTGTGTTCTGTTGTCTGGAACTCAACCATCTTGTAATTTGAGGTCAAGTCCATCTAACATAAAGGTTAGAACATATTTCATTTTTTTCATATCCAAAGTAAAAAAATGTATATCTTGTTATTTATGTTACTACTCTTAGTAGTATTGGAGTTTGTTTGAACTGATGGCCATGTTAATAGAACCAGATTGGCTATCTTTTTGTCACATAGTTTTTGGGGTTGGTTGTCACATGTAAATCCTATAGGAAGAAGTCTTATATTTTTTTCTTTCTACTATTTTTACACCAACATGTGGGATATGTCACCATATAATGCTTATTTAAGTTATTAACTGTTTGTTCTCTTGTTCTGTGGAGGCTGTGGTATTATTTTGTAGCATGGGTCAACATTTCAAATATATATATAGGTTTATTTTTTATGTTCACATAAAAAGAAAAAAATACAACTTTTTCTGTCATTGTACACAGTAGAAACTTTATGTTATTAAAAAAAAAAAAAAAGTGCATTATTGTCTACTGTAAAACCAAGAACATACTTTGTGACAACCAACCCCAGTCTGGGTCAGGTTGTCACGGGTGACCGGCGCATTTTCAACCGGCTAAATATCATATTTGGAATAAAGTTACGCTGAAATAAAAAAAAAAAAAAAAAAACATCAATTTGTACGTGAAGAGTTATTCTTCAATATAATGAGGAACAGAACCTCGCAGAATGTCACCAGATTGAGGAAAATAATAAAGAGAAAAAAGTGTGACAACCAACCCCAGTCTCCCCTATGTATGTATGTATGTATGTATGTATGTATGTATGTGTGTATGACTGTATCTGTCTGTCTGTCTGTCTGTCTGTCTGTCTGTCTGTCTGTCTGTCTGTCTGTCTGTTTGTCTTTTACATAGGACATAAACCATATGTGCTGTTTCTGTCGTCAAAACCTGCTAAATAAAGTGTGTTTCCCCCACCCCATCCCATCCCCAACCCCAACCCCAACCCCAACCCCTACACACACCAGACGCCAAAGGGACGATTCGGGAAATAGTTCTCCCAAAGGGTCTGGATCTGGACCGGCCCAAACGCACCCGGACGTCGTTTACTGCAGAGCAGCTGTACCGTCTGGAGCTGGAGTTTCATCGCTGTCAGTACGTGGTGGGCCGGGAGAGGACAGAACTGGCGCGGCAGCTCAACCTGTCTGAGACTCAGGTAACAGGAAACAACACAAACATGAATGCAGGCCGAATTCACACGTTTGCAGCATTTGCGAAAGTAAAACTGCTAATTTTACACAACTAGCAACAAGTAATTCTGGTGTATGCACTGCTGCTAAGCCGAGTGGTGTCCTGGTAATATTTGTTAACTTACAATTTAGATCTCTTTAGATAACCCCTTGCATCATACCAACTGAAATACAATTTTCTGAAAACTTCAATATTAGTAGGTTATCGAGTTTTTCTACTCCATTTTCTTTTCAAGAAAAAACGTTTTTGATGACGATATTAAGACAAAAAGAAGTGGACCCGTGATATATTAGTTGTGGAATAGGTAGTACTTTTTTTATTTGAAACATGTTTGTGTTGACTTATCACATGTGCAGTACTCGGCTCAGTGCGTGCGTGCGTGAGTGTGTGTGTGTGTGCGTCTGTGTCTGTGTCTGTATCCTGTTCGAAAACTTTCATATTTTGGTAATGCTTCTACAGGTATCTAATATGCATGCACAAGTGTGTCGTTTAGATTGATTTATTTTATTATTTTGAAAATCCAGCACTAACCCATTAGTGTCACTGTCCTAATTTGAAGCCCGGGGCTCGTTTCTATCTTGCGAGGTCGTAACTGCATTTACAATAGGGATTTCGAGCATGATCACCTGCCTATAACTAAACGAGTTTTCCGTCTTGCAGAGGAAGAGGATTGCCAAGAACCCCGTACCTCTCCATCTCTATTCTGCACCACCAAGACGCCAATCTGCATTGAATTAGAAAAAATAGAAATAAAAGAACAAATGCCGGCATTAAAAAAGAGCAGCTTTTGCAGGTCTTGAAGGGAATCGCTGAGACTGCTGAGAAACAAGTGTTTACACAGACACTAATGTTGATGTTACTTCGGTCAGACCCTTCTGTACCATCATGGGAGCTGTCTCGCACTAGCTGCTGAAAGTTAGCTTTTTTTTAACATAAATAGTTATTTACCTGTCGTGTTTATACATCAAGCAAGTTGGTGTCGATAGAATACGACAAGTAATACGATCAGGTAGTGTGTGCGACGTTATATAGAAACGCTACTTCTATCGTATATCTGCTCCCTAGATCATACTTGCCCGATAAGATAACGTACGTGCATATAGAAATTGCTATGATAATTTACTCTGAATTTGTAAGCCACAAAATTTAAATGTAATATAGCCGATCACATTACATAAATACAGCTGGTGTTGTTGTTTTTTTCAAAGAAAAATAATTTGGTAATGGGTTAAGAGGAGTTTAGCCGTTTCCATACACACGGCACTCTGCAGACTACAGTGGCAGTGCAAACACTCGCTCATATGTTCAATGGGTTACACTTTCCATTTCTGAGCTTGCTGTGCTGTACAAAAGTTAAAACAAGATATCAAGAATAGACCAGATTTTACTATTGCTATTACTGTTACTAATGATGATGACAGTATTATTATTAACATGTTCTTAGTTATACAGTGGAAAGGTTGCAAACTGCGTTTGCCTCAGTTGTTCCGCATATCGTCATGACAGCTTATGTACTATTGTAATATTAGTGAAACAATTACCTTTGTACAAGAGCCAATCAAATCGCGTAAAAGCACAAAGCGGGCGGAGCTCATTTGCATACAAACACCAGATTTAGGTGGCCAGTTAAATATTTAGCTAAATGTTAAATCTTGTAATCAGATTTATAAATTATATCTGAATGTACACATTATATATATATATATATATATATATATATATATATATATATATATATATATATATATATATATTTGTTTTCACAATATTGATAAATCTGGGGAAAAATACACGACTTAAGTTAAATCTGGAAAAAAGACGTTAAAATACTACAGTCTTTTGCTAAATTGCATTTTACGTTGTATTCAGTTCTGTGCATGGGTAACAATTTGATTTCATTTTGTTGTTGTGTCATTAATGGGGAATTTTACATACTGCTACAATATGTACCGGATTTTAAAGGATGTACTGTATTACAGTTCACGTGTCGTCTCTTGGCAAGTGACATTTTCAGAATCATATCGTTCTGAATTAATTTGTAGTTTTAGAAGAAGTGTAGCATAAAAAAAAATGAATAGATTCTACATCATGGTGCTTGAAGGTTTAAATAGACAGGAACAGTAGGCTATGTCGCTGTGCTATTTTGCTTTGCTAAAAACATAAGCATGTGATGCAAAATATTTTGAACACATCTTTTTAGTTTATCATTCTGTAAAGTATATATAATCGCCGACTAAATATGTTTAAAATCTTTCAATTCTTAAATGTTTGATTAGATAGATAGATAGATAGTTAGATAGATAGATAGATAGATCACACAAGGGTGAATCTGTTAGTTCATTGTTTACATAAGCAGGTTATGAATACAGCTTTTCATAAACATAAGTCTTACTGGATATGGTAATGTCATTGAAATGGTAGTAACAAAAGTATAAAGTGAAAATTACAATGAACACTAAAATGCTTTAAAAAAAATCTGTACTTAAATATTTGCGTTTACATTGGTATGAGTATAATAAAGAAATTATTTAAAGAAATAATTAAATTAATAAATACATCTAACTCAAACGGCGTTGTCCCTAATCAGAAACATCACCCAAAACGTGCGGTGTATTTCACTTGCTGCGTTTATTTGTTGCTTGAAACGGTGCATAGATTCCCTCCCCTGGTTTTGAGCAGCCTATCCCTTTGATGATAGTGAATCAGTGAACATGTATTCGAGCTGTAATTACTGGTATTTTTTTTTTTTACTGGTAAGTAACACAATGGAGATGTAACCCTGACCTGTGGTGGTAATGTGAAATGTTGTTGTTGTTTGTGGTGGTGGTGGTAGTCGTAGTCATTTTATTTTTATTTGGAGCAGCACTTGTTGTATTCTTCTAGTTTGCGTATAGGCCTATACATCCGCGTATGACGTGTCATGGCAAAATCTCATTAATAATATTTAAGAGTAGACCACTAACTGATTTCTGAACAGCACATACGAAATCATATTATATTTGCATGCATTGCTTTTACTTCCAAGAAACTGACAGGTGTGTTAATAGGACAACCCGAACCAAACTATTTCCTTCTAGGCAACGAAACAAGTAATACCTTTTCCGGGTCCTTTTTAAAATATGTTGTCCTCAAAAATGGAAACAACGTTTTTCCCTCAAATGGTACCATAAATAGCCAATTTGTGTTATGCTGTGTTCCAGTGTGTGTGTGTGTGTGTGTGTGTGTGTGTGTGTGTCGGTGTGTCGGTGTCAGTGTGGGCGAGTTGGTGTGTCTGTGTGTCTGTGTGGGCAAGTTGGTGTGTGTGTGTGTGTGTGTCGGTGTCTGTGTGGGCGAGTTGGTGTGTGTGTCGGTGTCTGTGTGGACGAGTGTGTGTCTGTGTCGATGTCTGTGTGGGCAAGTTGGTCTGTGTGTTGGTGTGTGTGTGTGTCTGTGTGTGTGTCGGTGTCTGTGTGGGCGAGTGTGTGTTTGTGTCTGTGTCTGTGTGGGCGAGTTGGTCTGTGTGTGTGTGTGTCGGTGTCTGCGTGGGTGAGTTGGTGTGTGTGTTGGTGTCTGTGTGGGCGAATTGGTGTGTGTGTGTCTGTATGTGTGTCGGTGTCTGTGTGGGCGAGTTGGTCTGTGTGTGTGTGTCTGTGTGGGCGAATTGGTGTGTGTGTGTGTCTGTGTGTGTGTCGGTGTCTGTGTGGGCGAGTGTGTGTTTGTGTCTGTGTCTGTGTGGGCGAGTTGGTCTGTGTGTGTGTGTGTGTCGGTGTCTGCGTGGGTGAGTTGGTGTGTGTGTTGGTGTCTGTGTGGGCGAATTGGTGTGTGTGTGTCTGTATGTGTGTCGGTGTCTGTGTGGGCGAGTTGGTCTGTGTGTGTGTGTGTGTCAGTGTCTGTGTGGATGAGTGTGTGTCTGTGTCTATGTCGGTGTCTGTGTCTGTGTGGGCAAGTTGGTGTGTGTGTGTGTGTGTGTGTGTTTGTATGTACGCGGGGGCAGCCGGTAAGTATTCGGGGTCCGAAAGTGCTGTTCTGTTTGTTTGTTTATTTATTTATTTTTCTTTTTTAGCAGATCTCTGAAAGTAATTTGCGATGAAGAAGGCTCAATTTAAAACGTTTTGACAGTGCAAATTGGTTCAAATTACATCTTTCTCTTAGCAACACACTGTGAATGCTTTTTTATTATAGATATGCGAAATGAAAATGAAGTAGGTTCCCATTATTGTATATACTACGTAGACACAGATAATTAAGCAATTTAGCTTACATGAAGTGCTTTGGAAACATGACAATGAAATGTACGGGTAGAATAAAACGTTTAATAAAACGTTTTGTTTATTCTTATTTTATCTGAACATATAGTATAGCTGCACTATATAAAAAGAAAAAGGGACACGGTTATTCACAATTAAGAAATAAGAAACTTTTTGAACTTGACAAGACATTATGAACAAACCTAATGCATCTATGCTTATTAACATTATTATCCAGCAGTTCTCAAAAATCCCATGTGATGTTTTACACATATTATACTGGTTTACTAGCACACTAAAAATGGCATATTTTAATCAACAATCCCTGTATGTGGAAAGTGTGGTGTGCAGCTATTGAGAACATGCTAGGGTTATAGTAAACTTTTTGCCTTGCCTGATGCATGTGAGAATGAAGAAATAAATGTGCTTGGTTTTATACTGCAGCCCTGATATTAATTATCAATTATCAATTATTATCAATTTTGTAACAAGTCATTGTTTACAAAAAAAAATACAATTAAAGTTTTTCAGATTATTATTATTATTATTATTATTATTATTATTATTATTATTATTATTATTATTATTATTATTATTATTATTATTTTCGAAATTAGCAGAATGTTTTGCAGACCATGCCAAAGGTCTTGAGGAGACAGGTGCTGTTTGCAGCCAATGCTTATGCTGTAATATACATGCCATGGGTATCTCCTCAAATGCACAGTCTGTATGAATTCAACATAAATACACAGCAAATATCCAGGAGTATAGTAACAGTGATGTGTGCTGATAAAGAACACACATCATGGGATTAGAAACCGATGAGCAATTCATTAACCTGAAATTCATTAACCTGAGGGTATAAATTATTCATTTAACGAGGACAAGAGAGACAAGCACAGCAATATATATATATATATATATATATATATATATATATATATATATATATATAGAATTACATATGAAACCTAAGAAATAAAAAAGTAAATTAACCAATAGGCTTCAAAGAATCAGCATAGCATAAATTACCTAAAATAAGTAAATAGTCTCAATGCTGTGATGTCTGAAGGTTTAATTAGAAAGGAATAGTAGATTGTTACATCATTAACTATGTAGTAAATACATCACAACAAATTAATAGATTTAAATAGAAATAAGTGAGTGTAGTTACCATGGCATCAAAAACCTATAAGTACCTCCACTATTTGTTTTCAAATACACTTTCCCTTGACAAAGGTATGTAAACATGCCAGAACTTTGGGAAGTTGGCTCTTTTGAGCAAAAAGAGCATTTAACGACAGTGCAGGCTATAGTATCTTGACACTAATCAATATAACGTGACATTAACCTAGAGTAAATAACCTGCGACTGTGGGTCATCTCGCCAATGGTGATCCATTTATTAAATCCTTCCTGTCCTTGGAGGACAGAGCAGGGTGCCTGTTTTATTATTCATTTGCAAGATGTGAATAAACAATTCAGCCGACACATTTAAATCGGGATAAAAATAGATTCTCTTGATGGGAGAATTACATAGCAGCTGCTCTGATGGAGTCACTCGTGGGGGGATTTGGGTCAATACATACAGGGTACGTGCCTGAAGGCCACCCAACACAAGGCACAACCTCCAGTCCATTCTTACAGTGGTATCTGGAATGCCGAGCAGAACAGGATATTTTCAAACAATTTTCACCAAGTTGCTCCATGTAGAATGTACAGGGGAAAAAATAATAAAGGTACGTTTTTAGGTAAAGTTATAGACCAACACTGTAAAACCAAATGTTTAAGAGTTAAACGACTGCTAAATATGTGGAGAACTGTGCAATCTCATTTTAGTTGTTTAAGAAAATACTTTAGATGCACAGAAAACACTGGAGTGTGACATAGAAACATTACAGTATACAGTACTTAAGGTACATAAGGAATAAAGCGGTTGTTTAAAGGGTAGGCCTATCTTCTTAAAATCAATTTGAGTTTATTTAAATATATAATTAGTTGTAGTCAAAAGTTTACATACCCTAATATAAATTTATAATACTAGAAATTTCTCAAAAACAAAGAATTTTAGGGACAATTTTTTGTAGCAACAAATTTGCTTTTGTGGATGAGGAACAGAAGTTACAAGAAATAGATGTCTACAATTATTTATTTCAGCACTTTTTTGCTAATTCAACAGTATTCATACCCTGACAAGGAAAAGGAAATGAATAGGCAGTTGAGGCAACTTTAGCAATAATAACCTCTTTTAAACGATTAGGATATTTGTCAATGAACTTTTGGCTTTCGTGATTCTTGACCATTCCTCAATGCAAAATTGTTCTAGTTCATTCAAATTCCGAGGACTTCTTTTGTGCACAGCCTTCTTCAACTCATACCAAAGATTCTCCATTGGATTTAGATTGGGACTTTGACTAGGCCATTCCAGAATCTTGATTTTATTCTTCATTAACCATTCTGACATAGATTTTGATGTGTGCTTTGGATTGTTGTTGTGTTGGAACGTCCAGTTGCGCTTTAAACCAAGTTTTGTAGCGGAGGGTTTCAGATGATAGGCCAGTATCTTTTGTTATGCTATGGAATCCATTTTACCATGTATTGGAACTAAATGTCCTGTGCCTTTAGAGAAAAAACAGCCCCATAGGAGGATATTACCACGTCCATGCTTGACAGGAGGTATGGTGTTCTTTTCTTTGTAAGCCTCACCAGACTTTCTCCAAACGTAATGACTATCAGCGTGACCAAATAGCTCGATTTTTGTTTCATCACTCCACAAAACCTTTGACCAGAACTCATATCCATCATTCATATGCCGATTTGCAAACTTTAAGTGATTGTCCTTGTGAGGTTTTCCTCGGAGTGGCTTTTTCCTTGGCCTGTGAACATTGAGACCTTCACCATGCAATACTCAACCTACTCAACCCACTTGCAGCCAATTCCCTTTGACAGTCAATCTCGGATTGTTATTAACCTTCCTCACAATTCTTCAACTTGTTCTTGGTGAAAAAACCTTCTTTCTTCCAGACCGAGGGAGTGTTGTGACAGTACCATGAGTCTTGTACTTTTTGATAATAGAAACAATAGTTGAAATTGGGATACTCAAATGCTTGGAAATCTTCTTGTATCCTTCTCCAGCTTTATAACAATAAATAATTTTCTGCCTAAGGTCTTCAGATAGCTCTTTACTTTTTCCCATATTGACTTATTTGTAATGACGGAAATCATCATATAACCCTTTTATACTCTATAAGAATGTTCACCTAGAAAACACTAACTTAGCATCAAAGGGTATGAATACTTTTGAATTAACGTTTTTTGCCAAAAATGCTGAAATAAATAATTGTAGACATCTATTTCTTGTAACTTTTTTTTCGTGCAAGCCAGCTGACCGCACGCATTTCTGTGTGTTCTGCTTTCACATTTTTTTTTAAATGGTCAGTTTGAGAAATAAACTTTGTTCAACAGCTGGCCCTGCTTTACTAGTACAAAAGCTAACTCTACATACTGGTAACATTGCTCTTAAATTACTGTCGCTGATTCTTTGGCTGAAGACATATTATCAGCTCATCATCTAACCATGGAATCTTGTGCAATTAAATCACTTAAACTCCTGACGGTAAACAATGTAACAAAGTCTCCTGGGACTCAAGACGCAAAAAAAAAAAAGAAAAGAAAAATCGTGTTTACTCAAAACTTTATTTAGGCACCCTACGATTTGACTGGCGAAAGATAACATTGCTTTATTGGAGTTCACAAAGACAATTTTTTTCAGCTTGGTACGGTAACCTTTTCACGTCCTTGTTTGTTTAATTGTTGCTCTTTTTACTGCATTACAGCCCTTCATTAATTACGTTAAGTTTTCAGGACATTTTGTTAATGGCACGTGTGCAAGACACACACCTTAAGTGTATTTTTATTTGTTGCTGTTCTTGTTCTGCATTTCCTAAACAATTGTTTATTTTAAGCTACTTTTTTTACACAACAGTACTCACACGTTTGGTCACCATCACAACTGTTGCAAGAAACTGGGGTTCATGTATTCTGCTGGTGTTAATATACCCGATGAAGACACGTTTAGTGTCGAAACGCGTTGTTTGTTATACAACTGTGTCATTTTTTTAAATCAATAAAGAGATTTTGATGAAGAATATAAACGAGCGGGAGTCAAGTACTTAAACCTCATTGAAGTAAAATGATGAATTTCATTTGGTAATCCATTTAAATATAGTGTAGCGATCTCGGTTCCCGCAGGCAGACGCATCACACAGGACGAAGCAATCCACACACAGGCGCGAATCCGGGACCTCTCGCACTGAAGCATAGCGCCGATACCGCTGTACAAAAGAGCCGGCTATCGGGCTTATGTCTTTGTGTGTGATTACGTCACCTACCAGCCCTACTGCTGCATTCTCCCGTGCAAGCTACAATATTATTATTATTATTATTATTATTATTATTATTTATTTCTTGGCTGACGCCCTTATCCAGGGCGACTTACAATTGTTACAAGATATCACATTATTTTTACATACAATTACCCATTTATACAGTTGGGTTTTTACTGGAGCAATCTAGGTAAAGTACAACAGGGTACAACAGCAGTGTCACCCACCAGGGATTGAACCCACAACCCTCCGGTCAAGAGTCCAGAGCCCTAACCACTACTCCACACTGCTGCCCAATATTTTGATCGCTTGCATCGCATTATGTGTGTGTGTGTAATATATATATATATATATATATATATATATATATATATATATATATATATATATATATATATATATATATATATATATATATATATATATATATATATATATATATATATATATAATATTTCTCAGGCCAACGTCATCTCACATTCGTAAATATTTACACTTGCTTTTAAAGGGAGATGCGGCATTTTGGTGCCTAACCCCTGAAAGAGTTTACATAAGTTTACATATAATAGAAGTCAGGCTTATTGGTCTGTAGTTTCCTGGTTCGGTTTTGTCTCCCTTTTTGTGTATCTGTATTATGTTTACAATTTTCCAGTCTGTCGGTACAACCCCTGTCTCAAGAGACTGTTGCATGATCTTGTTTAGCGGTTTGTAAATAACTTCTCTCATTTCTTTGAGTACTATTGGGAGGATCTCATCCAGCCCAGGGGATTTGTTTATTTTAAAAGCTTCTAGTCCCTTTAACACTTCTGCCTCTGTTTTGCTAAAGTTATTTAAAACTGGATAGGAACAGGTTGACATGTGGGGCATGCTGTCTGTATCCTCCTTTGTAAAAACTTGTGAAAAGTAATCATTTAATATATTTGCTTTTTTTTCTCTTCATCTATGATGTTGCCATGTTAGACATTTTACTTCCTCCTTGAATGTTCTTTTGCTGTTATAATAAATTCAAAACTTTTGGAATTGGTTTTAGCCTCCTTGGCAATGTTCATTTCTATCTCTCTCTTTGCCTTTCTAAATTCTAGTTCCACCACAAACTTTCAGTTATCCTATAATATTGTTTCAGCTCTCATTGGTCTCTTGTTCCATATAGCTGGGGGGAGGGGTTCAATTTTCTTAGCTGGGGGGGCTGCCCCCCCCCCAGTCCCCTCTCACTTTAACTATTAGGTTCATATTCAGCCACAGTTGAAGAACGTGTTATAGCTCCCCTATATAGACCCTGATGATGCAGATTACAAAAACATGCTTTTGCTACTTTTGCATATGTGGGATTTATTCACCTCTTATGAAGGCCCCTTAAAATTAACAAAACAAGGGAAAGTAAGGGAAATGGTGTGACCTACTATTTGTAGTAATTATATTAATTAGGCTATGCTGGACCATTATTTCATAGGAAAGCAGATGATTTAGTGGAAGTGGGTTAGGTAATGGGTTTTAACTGGCTTTATAAAACTAATTGCATGTTTATTCAGCAAGCAGACAAACATACAGAAATAGATCACGTAGGGTCATTGCTTTGTTTTTGTAATTGCTGTTTTCAAATCACATTGGAAGAGTGGCGCTCGGAGACAATTTATTTTTCCAATTTTTAACCTTTTATTATTATGTCCCTGATTTAAAAAAATAAAATAAAAGAAAAAAAATTGTATAGACTCGACTTCTGTATGTATGTAGCCTAGATGGAACACTGTATTTTTATTTGTTAAAGTGAAGCATTTAAATACAGCACCATAATAATAATACTAATAATAATAATAATAATAATAATAATAATAATAATAATAATAATAATAATAATAGTAATAATAATAATAATAGAAAGAACAAACAGAACAAACACCCTTCCTGGGTGACTGAGGACATATTTTTTTTTAATACATGTCACTTGCAAATCATTTCCTGTTCTTTGTATCTGTTAGCTATTTTAATAAATGAGCCTGATGGCCAGGTTGTAGGGTCAGTCCGGTGTGCTGCCAGAGTTGTCATGATTACTTTTGAGTCTTCTTGTATAAATTCATAAATAGATACAGAAGTACCAGAGGCCAGTGCATGACTTAATATTCTCATGTCATGCACTCCACTGTGAGGAAGCCCACAAGGTACAAGTTAATGTACTGAAATCTGATTTATTAGCTGGAACCTTTTAGAGTTCTGGCAGGCAGCTCTGAGTGTACAACCATGTAATGGCGAGGGAAGCAATGATGAGGCATGTTAAAGGAAGGAAACAGGCAGTGATATACAGGAACTGAAGGAAACGGGCAGGGATATACAGTAAAGGAAGGAAACAGGCAGTGATACAGAAGAAACGAAGACTACATTAGATGACAAGTGGAATCTCTCTGTGTTCACATGCATTGAGATTCCAAATGCAGTTATCCTGCAATAACAGGGTGTAATGGGATAAACAGCCCATAGCCCACCATATACAGTACACTGCCTGGCTACTTCATTAAGACCTCAACCCAGGGGGTTAATTTGTAAATAAAAAGGTTACTGAAATAATTGTTGTTTCTAGACTAAATATAGTGACCTTGATTTACAGTAGCTTCCATATATGCTTTAAGTTCTCATCAGCTTGTGTGTTTCATGCCCTATTGTTGGTGTCAGTAGCTGCATCCCGACCTTTGCCTAGCCATGTTTTAACCCAATCTTCAGGTTTGAACAATACCAGTGGCAGGCCGACTAATCGGATGAACAGGAATAACGACACTGTTGTTGTTAAGAGCTCCAGTGTTTTGGCATTTTGCTGTGTGGGTTATAAAAAAATGAATAGTTTTCTTACTTATAGATGTCGCATCCTAAAATATATCATTACAATACACTTTTGCCATTCAATTCATGGAAAGGAGAGTTTTTATTGTATGTTATGTATATCAAGTTTTTTTTTTGTAACACAAAAAGCAGTTTCCTGTTTCATTATTTGCAATCTTTACAATTCTCACCTGTCAGACAAAAAGGTACCTGATCTGGGATCTGGTGCAATCCAGCAACAATTAACCCCTGCCTCTACCCAATATCAGGTTGGGTCACCGTTTACCCTGATCAGAGCATGACACGGCAATGCATGTCTCCCCATCTTCCTCTGATAAAACTTTGAAATTTGCAGGTCGCTGTTGTTTGTTTGGGTAGCACTGATGTTTTGCTGTGTATATGTACTGGGAATCTTGAAAAACTGAGGCCAGACGACTGGACGGTTTCAGTCTGGTTAACTGCAGGGTGCATGGTATTAACACTGTTTATAATGTTAATACCAGCATGTAGTGGCTTGCTGCACCTTCTGAATCATAATAAGAATGTTAAAACTCAGGAGTGTATAGGGAGATTGTAGTTTATCATCTCTTATAATAATCATGGGAAAAGCATGTGTAAATGCAATGTTTTAAACTATAAGGGTGCCCCGTGCTGGTTTGCCTTGGCATCTCCCCTCGTCCCATCCCCTACCTCAGCAGCAGACTCTCTCTCACCCTGGGAACAGTGTTGGTTGGCACCTTGTCCTAAATCTTAATATCACCACCTTCCCATTTTATTGAGCTGATTTTCAGAGGAACCTGTATTGTTATTGCTCGTTGTATCCACTAAGCGGGTCAACAAATACAGCTGGATTATTACAGATTTAAAAAGCATCAGTATTAGGGTTTGATCAATAAATCATTAAAACAGACCCCAGTAAACCAAAATCCTGAAGTGCAATAAATTAATCTGAACTGTCATCCTTTATTGATACAAGCCATTAGAGCTGTGATGAGTGTTATAAATTCCTTGCATATTCCTAATTGTATGTCACAGTCAACAGTAGAGGACACAAGTGGCTCTTGTTGATTAAAATTAAAATCAGTCCCATGTCCAGCAGTCCCAGAGGGACCCAGTGGGTCTTTGGCAGAGAGAACAGTGCATTGCTCATACAAATATTTACCAGAAAGGAATGAGCAACACAATTAAAAACCTTAAAGGAAAAAAAAGCTGGTGTAATTGCAGTTACCATCATGCGTGTCATTTGTTATAAGGCAGGGGGGAGCAGTGGCAGTGAAAGGTATATAAACCGAGATGTCTGACTCTTTGATAGAAACAGTTTAATTTATTTGAAGTCTTCCCACTAATGATGGGAATGGGAATGCAGAGATGGGAGCCCAGCTGACAAGATTTAAGTTTTTGCAGGTATCAAGTAAAGGCCCTGGTTGCCCACACCTCTGATGTAAAACGCTGGATGCACAGGCCTGTCGTCGTAGTGTTGGCAGAACCAGTCCGAGCTGAGCCTGGCACAGAGTTCGATTCCTGTTGGGAACGTGCTGAGTTATCAGACATGAATTGGATTATTTAAACTAACCTGTATTGATTAAAATAATATGATATACTCTTTGTCAATAATTATAGTAATACTGTATATACTGCTTTCAAATAGATCTGTAAAACCAGTAGAAAATATTATTAGGAGTCTATGAAAGCACCTGCTGGAAGGAGTCAAACTTGGCAGGCTATTATCATAAGGCCTTGTTAACATATTCCAGTTTTATGAGAAAAAGTAGCTTATTTCGTTACTTTACTTTCATTACTTCATGTTTCATATTAATCAACACCAAAAAATTGGCAAAAGGCTAGGATGTCTTAAAACCTGCTTCAACTGGATTTTGTATGAACAGAGAAAGGGGTCAGACTTAATTCAGTAAAATAATATTGCCATTTCTAGGAGCAACTGTTATACTGAAGTAACTGAATTAGAAATACATGTTATAAAATCATTTCATGTTAAACTTTTATACAAATAACTATTATTGTTGAAAGAACATATTACAGTTAAAAACTAAAGAAGTTCAGTACTAACTGACACTGTCAGAATATTATAATAATTGTACTGTGTTTTAAAGAATATAAAACCAGCATAAATAATATTGCAGCAAATTATGAACATGTTACAATGATTTGAACTAACAAAACTGAACAAGAATGTTAGAAAAAAAAGCTTGTCTGTGTGCCTTTGTCATTAGTGCACATACACTCTTGAAAGCCGGTCACACTATTTCAAGTGGAAGCCTGTAACCTTGAAAGAAGCAGGCATCTGGGGGAACTAAAAACGGTTAGGTATTGCAAATTAGCAAAAACAAAAGGGTAACCCCTTTCTAGACAGAATGATATTTGAAACTAAAAAGACCTATTTGATTTTATTTGATTGTGTTGTTACTAAGCATAGAGGTTTTAAATAAAGTATTCCGATCTAATAATAGAGTGACAAAACTCTCTGAAGAGAAATAATATGTTTTAAGTATTTCGATTTAATAAGAAACATAATATTTAAACTAACAAGTGTTTTTGCTTGTTATGGCTCTACTGTAATACAAATAGACTGTAAAAGCAGAAGTGAGCATTTAATTTAATCAATTTAAGAATTAGTTCAGTTTCTTTCTCCAACTAAACAAAAAATCTTTTAGACATTACAATATCCATTAAATTAAAGAATATAAATGTTTTGTTTATATAAAGGTTTTACTGCAATAAAAAACAGGAATTGTTAGGTTGGAATATTAGACAAATAAAGTGTAAACTGTATTCAATAATTTTAGTATTCAAAAAACTTACAGAAAAATAGCCTTGCCCTTATCTGCTTGCAAGCAGAGCGGTGCTAGATATGGTAGGTTCTTTTTGGCAGTCAAAGTGAGATTTACTTGTAGTCCGTAGTTTTGAATCCAAGGTCTTTCTATGATAAGAAAACATGGCAGTCGAAGTGAGCTTTCTACGAATTATCTTATCAAATAAGTAGCGACTTTCTTTGGGAGAAAACTGATTTCATGCGGTGAATTTGAAGAATTGCTTACAATGGTGTTTCATATTAATCAAAACAATAGTCTTGGCAATAAAACAGGGTGTCTGAATCCTGCTTGAGCAGGCAACTTTTAGAAACAGAGAGAGGTCAAGCATAGTACGAGAATGGAACAGTTAAATAAGGCTATTATACTTAACATGTTCATTATAGTTTAAAATTTAAATGAAAATAACTGAACTGACCACTGTATGCTTATTCAAAGGCAGTCTTTGTCCCATACTTTAACACACATTTGTATATGAAGTTAAACTGGCCCATTGACAACACACTGAAAAGGTAACAAAATATGCAGCTCAGAGGGACATATATTTTTCACCCAGCTAAATATAATCAAATAGAGCTGGTGTTACATATTAAAAACATCTCTCATATATACACATATACTTGTATTATATTATAGCAATGATTCTGTGAACTTTGGGCCACCTGACATTTTAGAAAAAGGAGCAGTTGGAAAAAAAAGAGCGATTAAATCATGTTCCAGTATTTTTTGGCAAGAAGTTATATGCAATCAGTTTTGAAAAAGCAGTTGACCAAATCCTTCTAGAATGTATTATTAACTTAAAGATAAGAAATGTCAAGGCTGAGTGATGATTAGATTTACTTGGGACTTCTGATGTATTCAATGGATCCTATTCAAAATCCTATATAAGCCCAGAGCAAGACCCCATTCGATATCGTGCGACTTGCTAACTACAAGTGGTATGTTCCATGCTCTGAGGATCTCTGAAAAACTGATTGCTGTTTGGTCATATTCACAAGTCTCTGCCTTTTGAAGACGGTTCTTATTTTTCAATATATCCTACACTACATATACTGGAAGGTAAGCATATATATATTTGAATTTAATATCTCTTTTATATTACTGCATTGCTATAAGGTATAGAAATTATGTTTTAGTCTTAAGAGAGTGATATATATTGAATGTTCTAGAATTTAGCGGTGGGTATGTTTAACTTTATGCATGCATAGCCTGAAGGCTAAATATACAATAATCATATTTGTATTACTGTATTGAAGTACAAATGCTGTTAAACCTGTAAAGGCACTGGATCGCCCAAACTGCTTTTTACTTGGGATTTATGGTGGTCTGCGCAACCAACCAATCCAGTTTTTAAAGCATTTAATAAACTGAAAAGAGCACTACTACTGCTCTGATTCATTAAAACTTCAAATTAAATGAGTCTGTGTGATTTACTTGAATATTAGAAAGTTGTCTGGACATATAGCACGCCCAGTGCACGAACAAAACCACTACAGGAGTTTAAAACATCTCTGTCCTCCTTGAACGCCTCCCCTGAGTTTAAGAGTGTGCTCAGAGCATATATATAAATAAAAAGAGTAAGAGCAAAAATCTTGACTGTATAAACCGTGCTTTAAAAATACTTGCATTGCACATTTTGTAGAATTTATTTTAAGAATAGGAATGATGTTGACCAAGCGCAGCACGCTATCTCGTTGTAAACAGGTCCAGTTACTGCCTGTTTTTTCTCATTCATGATGCTATTTGGGACAGAGAATGTTCAATGTTGTCACAACTTTGCCCTCCTCCCCCCACCCCCCACCCCCAGAATTTTTCTGAAATGACGCCCCTGGTTACCATCATGACCATCGACTGTATATCACTGGCTGTTTCCTTTCGCTTCCTGTGGCAAAGTCTTTTGAGTGGATAATAAATAAAGAAATATTAAAGAAATAAGAAATGGACTCTATATCCATCTCTCTGTGTGTGAACACATACTGTATAGAGTCCCTGCCACCTGTTGGTTAGTAATCTGCATGAAACTGCTGTGCCTCGTTTTCACTGCCTTTGCCCAGGTATAACTGCGCTGGACAGTCTGGTTGAGGTGTAGTTAAAGATTTCTGTATTCATTTCAGTGTAATTTTGTCAGGTATAGCTGAGCTGGACGGTCTGGGCAAGGTGTAGTTAAATGCAGCTACCCTATTGTATTTACAGCTATAGTGTATGATTGTGCATCACAGTTGACACAGAAGGAGGGTTCTGAACATAAATGATCAGTCAAATGCCACAAATCCATAATTGTTTGTGAGCAATTTATTACGTGATTTTTGTGTTCGGAAACAAACCCTCAAATATTTGGTTAATGTTAGTTATCGTGCACCATTACATTGTTTGTTATATGGTATCATACACAATATTGTGGCGAACCTCGGTTCCCGCAGGCAGGGGCTTCTCATAGGTATAACCAGACATACAAAGTAGACATAATAAGGCACGTTATTGGACCCCACAAATTGAATAGGGCACAAACACAACATGATTGGACAACATTCACAAGCACATTCGGACCACGACTCGATCACGCTCCCCCCCTACCCCACAGGTGCACTCCTTCACATGGACAGGCACATAGACAAAACACAGAACAGCGACACAAAACAATGCAACACGTAACTCTTCGCTACACAGCTCCACAGATACACAGCAGGAGCTGGTATCGGAATTATGTTTTCATATTTGATTGCATCACCTACCAGCCCTGACGACTACCCCCATGCATGCTACAATATATTAGTATTACGAATATATATCTTGTATGCTTATGTTTTAAAGTGTATATAATGCATATAAACTAAATATATACTGAGTAATATCTTGGCTGTAAATATTTAAGAGGTACAATTTCATACATTGCTATATCAACTTGTGGAGTCCCCATGGGAGATAGCAGTGTCAATCATGGTACTGCATCCAGGGTTTAGCTTCATAGACTTAGTTAAGGTCGGAAGCATTTAAAATAAATAAATAAATAAAATAAGTCGTAAAACATTAAATGGATAAAGTCACAAGACTCCACAAGACATAAGTGATGTAAGGAATGCAAATTAAATTACCCACAGAGATTATTAAACTGATGAATACCCACTAACTTACTGTTGGTGGTGGAGCCCGACAGCGCATGTGTAACTTTTGAGTTAGCAAAAATAAACTGCGCATGCGCGAAGAAAAATTAAAATAACTCGCTAAATACTTTATTAGTGGAAACACCCTCCAGCTACACCTCGCCCAGATCGTCCAGCTCAGCTATACCTGGGGAAAGGCAGTGGAAATGAGGCATAAATTCTGCCTCTCTCCATCTCTATATAAATTTAACTGAGCAACGCATTATGATGTATTGTGTCCTTGGGAAGTCTCTGTGGGTTAAATGCATATTCTCTACATTATATTCATTTAGGAGATCTCTCTTGGGGGAAGACTTCAAACATTTTAAAAAGGTGTCTCTGAATAGGCCAACTCAGAATAAGTGAGTCAGCATTACTGAGGGCGCTTGGATTACAGTGGGTTCTGTTTGAGATGTGCTTATGTACTGTAACAGGCAGTGTGGTGTGATGTACTGCCGTTAGGAATATCTGTCCTCTGTCAGTGAGATGCAGACGAGCCCGGCATCTTTGCATAGTGGTTAAGACCCTCGCTTGCAGTGTGCACGTCCTAGATTCCTTTTTATGCTATGAGTGTTTCGAAGATTATTTTTTCATAATTCAATGGCCAGATTGTAAAGTAAATGACTTCATTAAATCAGTCATAATGAGTAAATGCTGACAGAAAGCACAATGATTCTTCTTAGGTAACTGAAATAATCAGTTTGCGATTTAAGACATAAACAGCTGTAGATTATCTGATCCGACTGTGTTTGTCTTCATTGGTTGATTATTGGTGCGTTACCCACTTAGAACCATCGTGCGTTCTCTATGAACAACACGACAAATCCTGGCATTTAATCAAAGGGCACTAACAGGTGTACAACGTTTATATACTCACAGCACGGCACTTGATGCCGAGATGAGCCTGAAGTGTCTGTGTATCAACAATACCAGCACATGCCACATGTCTGCGGGAGCCTCCTTTGCAAATGAGTTAATCTTGTTAGCTGTCAATGAGAGTATGCATATTCCAGGAACACATATCCTTTTAAAGAACTCTTATATATGCTGACTCAGGATTAGCAGGCTTTAGTCATGAGCTTCTGTGGGAGGGCAGATCCATTCCGTTCCTTTAATTAATTAATGAGTAAGCAGCGCCGTCCTGTTTGTGCACTGTTAAAGTAATCGCTTATGTAAATAGTTGCTCGTTGGGTTTAGTTTGTGCTGCTGGCAGACGATTCTCCTGCTATGGGGTGAAGTGGATGAACTATGCTGCAGCCCCTGGGGGGTTGCCATTTGTTGCCCAGTGTACCCCATTATAACATCATTTAAAAAAAAAAAACATGTCATTTATACTGTGCATTATAATTAGTAATTCTTTTTTTTTTACTCATGGTGAAGGCTTTTAAATCATACAACAGGGCCTGGTATTACAGATTTATACACCAGATTACAGTCTCCGCTGCAGTATGCCAAACTGGAGCCCATGCTCATGGAAACAAAGTCTTAGACTCAAGCACCACTCCGATCTGAGATTGAAGCAAGAAAACAAGAAGAGGTGGTCCCGTGGGGTAGAACTAGTCTTGCACAAGATGGGAAACTACAGTGTACAAAATGTACAACTGCAGTAAAGTAACTGGGCTGATCACCTCCATGTGCAGATCCAAACACTGCTAAATGGCAGAGCCTGGCTGGCACAGCAGATTCTCTTTGTTCCAATGACAAAAACCAGGGAAGTCTTTCAGAAAAACATTTATATGTAATAATAGATGTGACCTGTAATATTGTTATTTCTTCACATATTGTCTTGATAATGTAGTTATGTAGAATTTAAAGTTTTGCTTCTGATAATGTGTGTTTTCCTGGGAAGCCGTGTTCAAGCGTGCAAGAACAACTCCATCGCTGTTCTTTGTTTTTCAATCTTGAGATTGATGTATTACTGTGTGTATTCAGATTGGTGCACTGGTGTTTTTTCTATTCCCCTCGATCCTTTAAGCTCAAGGATATAGCCTGGATAAATCATGTTCTCAGTGTGTGTGTGTGTGTGTGTGTGACCCAGCTGGAAGCTCAATGGCATGAATCCAGCAGGACAGGAATGTTCCTCTGGAGGCTTTGCTGCTACAGGTGTTTATTGAGGAGTAAATGGGATCCACTGAATCGCCCTACACAGCGTCATCCTAATTGCTATATTCCATCTGTAGCATCGTAGCATACTGCGGTATTTATAGGTTAAGTGCTTTAGACTGAGGCGGATTACTAAGTCATATCTACCAGAGCTTCAGTAAGACGCCACTAGCCTTTCGCTGAACCCTTGTGGACATGTGTTTCATTAAAATAAAATAAACACAGACACACACACACACGCACACACAGAGTAAAGATATGTCAGGATTTAACAGGTGAAGTTGAAAAGAGGAAACCGATTAACTTATTGATCAACGAAGTAAAGTGGAAGCCGGTTGTGTAAAAGACAAGCCTTTTCGTTTCCAGCGCTGGATTTACACTGGGGGTGAGCTATCAGAATGGGGTTAGAATAGAATAACATTGTAACGTCGCGTGTAAAATTAAAGCTGGCTCCATACATACAGTAGCTTCATGCTAGAATTCAGCATCTCTCTTTCTCTCTCTCTCTCTCTCTCTCTCTCTCTCTCTCTCTCTCTCTCTGTCTCTCAATTCAGTTCAATTCAAAGTGCTTTATTGGCATGACTTATTTTCCACAGTGTTGCCAAAGCAATTACATACATATTACGAACAGATGCATATATATACAAACAAGGAACCATGGTAACAAAATAATAATAAATAGAATAGAAGATAAATAATAATAATAATAATACAGAAATTGAAATAAATATTGAAATAATAATATTGAAACCATTAAATTGTTTAATTGTGCCGTGTCTCTCTCTGTCTCTCTCTCTGTCTCTCTCTCTGTCTCTCTCTCTCTCTGTCTCTCTCCCTCTGTCTCTCTCTTTGTCTCTCTTTGTGTGTGTCTCTCTCTCTGTGTGTCTCTCTGTGTGTCTCTGTCTCTCCCCCCCCCCCATTTATATACTGCAGTTTTATCTAAATCTATTTTTTTTATTATTTGATTTTATTTGTGAACAAAATGTATTTGATATTAAAACCCGCTGCCGCTTCACTTTCACATAGGAGGGCTACGATAGGTCTGAAACGACACAAGCTGTGCATGGTCAGATGTAACGGGGTTGGTCAGATTAAACGTGATCCTAGGTAGTTGATTGAGTCAATCATCCTGCGGAGTTTTTACAATCACCAGAAAATAAGCCACAAGTATTTTAAAGGCAGGTCTTGGCGCGACCCCCAGTATGTTAACGTAACATTATTCAACAGGTTTTATTCAGCTTTGTGAAGCAACATTTGTTAATTCTGTATTGTGATGCAGAATCTTCAGGTGCCTGTAAAGCTCATGCTTTGTAATGAATGAGCTGCCAGGCTGAATAGCCCTACAAACCTCTTCAGATGGCGTGTAATGTAACAGAGTCAGAGAAAGAAACAGATAAGATTCATCTCCTTGTCTGCCCCAGCTTTGAACTCTGTATCCCATTAAGGAATACTTATTTGTAATAGTGTATATGGTTTGTGTTTGTGTGTGTGTGTGTGTGTGTGTGTGTGTGTTTACATTCTGCAAGATTTTTCTTTTGAAACAAATGCAATGTGAAAGGTGTTGTGCATTACTATGCATGATAATATTGTAACTATGTGTAAGTACGCATGTATTTACAAAGTAACTACTAAGTAAATACACAGTAATTAGAGTAATGCAAAGTGTTACCCATCATTCTATCATTAGGCTTGTCATTTGAAGCAATTTTCTGGAAACATAATCCAATTTCTTAGAAATCTGAAAAAAAACAGCTAGATTGTTTGTTTATTTATTAAATTTCACAAGTTAAAATGAAGCATGATTCATAGCAAGGCTCTCAAAGAGCATTTCTGGAGTCTTAATGGTAGACCCTGGTACTGAACACAGGCACAGAGCTCCACGATCCCAGCATACGGTAGTTGGCCCCATAGGCAAGTTCTGCTGTCTGAATTGTGGAACTACTACCATACCAGCATCCACCTGGAACAGTCTCATCCATAGCCAGTTACCAGTCCAAGTAGGTACTGCAGAATTGTGCACAAATTGTGCAATCATGCAAACTAAAAGCAATGATTTTAAATACAGAAAGCAACGTGAATAGACTTGCCACCTGCTCTCCTAATGGTCACCACCTGCTCTCCTAATGGTCACCACCTGCTCTCCTAATGGTCACCACCTGCTCTCCTAATGGTCACCACCTGCTCTCCTAATGGTCACCACCTGCTCTCCTTATGGTCAGCACCTGCTCTCCTAATGGTCAGCTCCTGCTCTCCTAATGGTCAGCACCTGCTCTCCTAATGGTCAGCACCTGCCCTCCTAATGGTCAGCACCTGCTCTCCTTATGGTCACCACCTGCTCTCCTAATGGTCACCACCTGCTCTCCTTATGGTCAGCACCTGCTCTCCTAATGGTCAGCTCCTGCTCTCCTAATGGTCAGCACTTGCCCTCCTAATGGTCACCACCTGCTCTCCTAATGGTCACCACCTGCTCTTCTAATGGTCACCACCTGCTTTCCTTATGGTCAGCACCTGCTCTCCTAATGGTCAGCTCATGCTCTCCTAATGCTCAGCACCTGCTCTCCTAATGGTCAGCACCTGCTCTCCTAATGGTCAGCTCCTGCCCTCCTAATGGTCAGCACCTGCTCTCCTAATGGTCAGCACCTGCTCTCCTAATGGTCAGCACCTGCTCTCCTAATGGTCAGCTCCTGCTCTCCTAATCGTCAGCACCTGCTCTCCTAATGGTCAGGTCCTGCTCTCCTAATGAGCTCTGTGTGTAAGGGCTTGGATGTTAAATGTAGATGTCGGCAGGGGTTGTTGAAAGGTCAGCCATGAAGGGATGGGTTCTGTGTTCCCAGGTCCTGAGTGCATGTCAGGCAGACAAAGATATTATTTTGAAAGATGCAATAAATCTCTTGTAAGCTGGAAGACGTCACTGCCCGAGGATAACACTCTTAATCCTTTCATCTCTTTGGACTTGGGGGCACTTTACACCCGCTTAACGCTTTTCAAAAAAACGCAAAACTGAATTTCAGTACGTTACGCAAATTAGCTGGCAAAATTAGCTAGAATGAATGCAGCATTAAAAATGACAGTATGTTATAGTGAGGAATAATATACAACTGTGTGGAATCATTTGAAAATGTAGTACTTTTGACATTTCTAATAATTACACTTTGTTATTGAGTAAATGGGTAATTGTAACCTGAAGTGAAGTGTCCAATTGCAAGCTTACATCTTTCTTTCTTTCTTTCTTTCTTTCTTTCTTTAATGTCCAGCACCAAGACCTTTCCTTCACCCTAATCCTGACCAGTTTCTGTGCAGTTCGCCAACTGTGCCGATTTGTGTGGCAGTGTTATAATGGGGTCCAATGTCCACTGCGAGCACTTGATCTAGATTCAAATCCTGCCTCCAGAAATGAAAGCCATGCATTTATCAGTAATGCCTCCTAATCATTAAAAGAAGACCCTCCACCCTCAGACAATCTGTGAGTTTACTAACTGTATTCTGATGTGTTCCAGGTGAAAGTGTGGTTTCAGAACCGACGCACCAAGCAGAAGAAGGACCAGGCAAAGGACTCGGACAAGAACCCTTCCTCCTCCTCCGAGTCCCTGGCCACCTGCAACATCCTGCGTCTCCTGGAGCAGGGCCGTCTGCTGAATGTGCCCCCTAACTCTCTGCTCAGCCCTTCGTCCAGCGCCCTGCCACACTCCACAGGCAACGGAAGCCCCAGCAGCACCTCCCTGGCAGTCAGCAGCACTCTGCCCAGTGCGGGGGCCACCTACGGGCTGTCGGTGCCCTCGCTGGGTGCGCCCACCTCCCCCCACCTCAGTGCCCCTTCCCTCTGCCTGCCAGTCCTGGGCAGCATGCACGAATTGCCATCTAGCTATGGCTGCGGGGCATCGGCCTTTGAACCTTACACACGGATTGAGAGAAAGGAGGCCGACTCAGGGGGCAGGAAGACCAGCTTTTAGAATCAGATCTGCCCCTAATATATATATATATATATATATATATATATATATATATATATATATATATATATATATATATATATATATATGAGGATGGTTAAAACTGGACAAAGAGAGGAGCTTTGTTCCTCTGTGCCCCTCCTCCTCCTCATTCACTGCTGCACTACTAGTGGGTTTTCTCAAGGCTGTGTGGCACTGGAACTTTTTAGAAACTTCCAAAGTGTTTGAAATGATGTCTGTGTGTGTTTTATGGAAGATATTTGATGTTTTATCACTCAAATGGGGTTTACCCCCTACCCCTGTCCCCTTTGTTTCTTTGAAAAACCCCACATCAGTTTGGACCACCCCCCCCCCCCCCCCCCCAAGTTTCTGGCCAAAGAGTGCAAATCAAGTGTGGCAGCAGTTCAGTTCTTAAGGTTGTCTTTAAGATGTCTGCATTTGCCCTCTCCTCTTCAGGCAGCCTGGTAAAGCCATCAAAGGTCCCAGATTTAGTTGAATTGTAAGCTGTTGTTCTGTGTGGCTGAGCTATCTCTAACCTGACCACACTGTACTGTAACCACAGTCTATTTCGAGGAAGAGCAGGAGGGTTTAATCA
This sequence comes from Acipenser ruthenus, assembly GCF_902713425.1. Lineage (NCBI taxonomy): Eukaryota > Metazoa > Chordata > Actinopteri > Acipenseriformes > Acipenseridae > Acipenser > Acipenser ruthenus. The sequence continues at coordinate 89,847,264 of NC_081190.1, read as the reverse complement.
TGTCTTTCCGGTCTTATCAATACAGATGAAAAATTTACCCTGGACAAATCCCTCTGCTATTACTAGGAACATTGAACACTGGTCTTCAATGCCAAAGTGCCATTTAAAAAATAAAATAAAAAAATAATAATAATTGTGAAACTGTCAATGTTACAAAACGTGTAACAAGAACAAGGCTTTCTTTTTTTATTATTTGATTTTATTTGTAAACAAAATGTATTTGATATTAAAACCTGCCGCTGCTACACTTACAAATAGGAGGGCTGGGCAACCGAGCCGCTGAGCTATGATAGGTCTGAAACGACAAGCTCTGTGGACAGAGATTGGTCCGATTTTAACAGGGGGTTGTTCAGATTAAATGTGATCTCTGGGTAGTTGATTGAGTCACTCATCTTGGAGGTCCACCGAGTCTGCCATTTACTGCAGAGCTTTTACAATCGCCAGAAAATCAGAAAAAAGTATTTTCCAGTCAGGTCTTGGTGCACCAAGAAACTTTTACAAAATTAAATAATGCTTTCCCCATCATTCTACACATTGTTAGGTACCAAAAAGACAGTTTTCTGGCAGTGTGAACTAACATAAAATGATCAAATAACTAGCTAGACCCTAATCTGTTAAACCACTCATATTGTAATTGTTATCTATCTTTCTGTCATCTGTTGTAAAATCAGTTTACTTCACTAAGACCTGACTTTTCTAAGGAGTGTCCAATAACGTAGCAGTTCAGTGACTTCTGTTCAACCCTTGTGTCCAGTGAACTTGAACTTTATCATTGATTGGTACTTGTGTAGATTGCAAATAATGGGAAAAGTATTGTTTAGTGCTTTCGAAATTAACACATTTTTAACAAGCTTCTTTCTGTTTTAATTAATACCTAATGACTTCAAGAAATATTCAAGGGAATTCTTGAATATCCTCTATATCCACACACCCACTTGTTACTGTAGGAGTCATTATGATTCAATTTAAATTGTGGTGTGTTCATTTAGAAGATAATACAGTAACAAAGATCTGCAGTTAGTTTGTCATGTGAGGGTGTTGGATACTTTATCAATGCCCGGCTTTCACAATGTTTCAGAGAATACCTGAGTTTGTAACTCAGGTATTCTCTGAAACAGAAACAGAACCCCTACTTGTAACCCCATTGTATTAGATAGAAGAAACACCTGCTGGGCTCTTAGCAGGCCACAGCATTAGCAGCAATGTCATGGCGACAGATTACCTCTGTCTAACGGTTAATACCATTGTAAAACCGCTGGTGTATCAAGATATGATTTCGACTGTGAGTCAGTTCTACCAGTGTGAATATCATTTGATAAGAGACCTCCAACTCATTTTTACTCTGGTCCCCATGGAAATCACTCTATAAACAAACTTTGAAATGACACTGTAATATCTCAAGATACAGCCCCCACCCCACCAAAATCACAAAACCCATCAGATACCCTCTACAAGCTTCTCCTTATATTACTGAACACAAGCAAAACCCCATGAGGGGGATCACAGTGATGGGATGTGCACAACACTGAATATTCTAGCTGATATGTATTCTCCTTTTAAGATTGTATTTATTAAATTATTATTATTATTATTATTATTATTATTTATTATTATGATGATGTATTGTGCCACCATTTGGCCAGATATCGTAAGTGTATTTTGTTGGATTGAGATTTCATCTCAACACAGTGGTCACAATCACCAGATCCGAGAGGGCATTTATTTACACTGCTGCATGTAACCCTGACTGCTGACAGCAGCTGTTGGCTGCTGATTGATATTCTTACCCCCCCCCCCCCCCCGGGCACTTGCTTGTTGGATTAAAGTGCGAGCATAATGCCAGTGAGATCCATCTAATTTCTAGAAGTATTGATGAGGACCAATCACTGAGTTTGAAAAGGTGGAAGAGGCACAGGGAATGTTCTGAGAGCCACCTTGTCTAAAGCATTTGAGAAACAGGGAGCCAAGATATTCAGCCATGATATAGAGTGCAGTGAGTACAAAGCAGTGTGCAATTCAGAACTGTTATATGGAGGAACACATCCTTACATGTAAATATAATTTATTAAGCATCACATCTCACATTTATCTCTTGACATTTAGGTCACAGAAACCCAAACATTGTTAAACTGTACACCGACTGCACCGACTAATCGGGATCCTGATAATCAGGATTGCTGCTTAAACGGGATACAACTCCGGGTGACGATTCTTCCCACTGCTATTTATGTTGTTTAATTGAGATGTCACTTCGTTTAATTGGGATACAGTATTTTGAAATGATGAACGGAGATTGCTTTTCAGAGCAGGACAAGCCACGTAGCACAGTGCAGTCAGTGCAGGGAGTACGTGATTACGCTGTGACTTGTGTAAACCACGTTGAACTGTTGAAGAAGGAGGAGCTGCCTGTGGTTTCTCAGGCTGCTGTTGCAAAGAAAGTTAACGTCAACATCTCAGGTGTGATTCATTTTGTTTAAAAAAAACATTGACTTGTATTTTAAATGTAATCATAATGTGATGTGATTTCATTCTTTTTCTTTTCATTAAGAATCAAAAAAGTGTGACTAAGGTCATCTCAGCTGCCTCTCGTTTAATTGGGACAGCCGGTTATTCTGGATATTTTTCCTTCTCCCGAGGCTTCCCGATAAAGCGGCGCCGACTGTACTTTAAAGTTCACAGCATTACAATAATATTTTTTTTTGTCATATTCATGTAATGTCATTAGGCCCTTATGACAAATTTTTGTTAAGGACTGTTCTAACCCCTCTAAAACAGTTAAATTCGCCCTAAAACAATATTCATTTTCATTTTAAAATTGCAAACTTGCAAAACTGAATTATAATTGAAATACTACAATATGATTTTTAATTTAATTTACTGCCACAGATCTCTAAGACTGTGTCTTTAGGCACTCAAGAAAAATACCTGATGCACTTTTGATGTGAGAGGCAGGAAAGTATCTCCAGTTATACCAGGGTGGTTGAAGGGAACACAAAACCACTTTATGGCTTGGAACTTGGTTTCAGGAGATTAGGTTTCAGGCCACTGCATGGCACACCAGGGAAGACTTGGGGTTTGATGCAGCAAAGTTGCCTGAAACTAAGTCTCCCGGTCTCCTGGAACCAGGTTTCAAGGCACTGTTCCAGTGAGACCAGTTTACAGCATCAACCTGGTTAAAGAACATTTTTGTTTCTCTTTCCCTGCGTTACTCCTTGCTTCAAACACGATCTGGGAGATAAAACAATGGATTCACACAGCTCCATTGAGCACAACAACTTGGTCAATTCCAGTGCTCCATCATCTTGTCTGTATCATTGTACAGTGTAGTCCTGCCTTGTTGCATAGCCCATCTACCTCAGATTTGTCTGTGCACAGAAAATACTCAAGCCAGGGTTCAGCGGCCATTGTTTTCCACCATGGGCAACTTGCCCATTAAATAGGGAAGAATCTGGTCTATTATTGCATTGGATTGTCTGCTTATTCTGGTCTCAACTGTAAATACAAATGTTTTGTTTTTTATCTGGTTGAAAGCACCCACAAATAACATGTTAGTCAGTTAAACCTTATGATCCCAGTTGTTTTCATCAATATCTACGACCCAAACACAACAGCCTTTGTTTTATAAACAACAAGGTACTGCTACTGCTGCATATCACGTGGAGTTGTAATTGTTTTCCGAATGAAATGGTCAGATATTTTTATCATAGTGCTGCAGTTGTAGTTCTTCCATTCTGAGATAACAGTACATCATTGTCACATCATTTTAATAGTGTAATTCTTAAATTATGATCATAATGAATCTGATTAGTCAATTCACGACACATTTTTAACTCCTAGACTGAGAGATAGCTGCGGAATCGTTTGTTTTTCTGGGCGGGGCGGGGCAGGGCGGGGCGGGGGGGGTGAGGGGGTTGGGAGTTACAGCCTCTGACTTATATAACTATGAAATACTACAATAATTAATATACTCACATACACACACAGTCTTCACTAATGTCGCAATTTTAAGACTTATTAGAAATGCGATGACCTCATGAACATTGGATATGGTATATTTTTCTGCTGAGTTATATCCAAAAAGTTTTTTGATTAAGTTTTACTCTCTGCACATCTAAGTAATTTGTATAAAACCCCATTCCTTGCTCGACCTTAACATTTAACTTTTTAACAGCCACAACAGTTCTGATTGTGAAGCCTCCACACTGCAGTTTGACAGAGCTGTATCGGTATGGACTGAGAAATATTTGCATTATGCAGGACCTTTTCATTTTAGCCATTTTTAAAGTTTGATTTCAGGGCAATGTTTTTAACATGACAGATCATTAATCACTTTTATCACATAAAACAGAAACTGTTGTGGGGTATGTTATGTTTGTTCCTTTAATAATGACAAACAGGGCGTAAGTTTATAACCTTTATTAACAAACGTAAACTAGCTAACCGGATACAACTCAGGATTACCACACCGAGCTCAGCTCCCAGGTTAGTAACATATCCATGTACGTCATTACCACACTGCCTACTGGGAACTGGAGTCCTTGTTATTAACACATAACAACACATCTTCCCCCTTTAAAATAAACTACTTTTCTTTATAAATAAGGAAGTTTTAAACAGAACACATTTGTTTCACTTTTTTCTTTCTACTCCGTCTACCCCATCCTCAACGTATCTCTCTGTTTACACAAACATACTTTTTTTTTCTTTTTTGTTGTTGTCTAACCACAGTCCCTATGCTATTGCAATTTAGCAAGTTTCAATAAGTCTCTCACGTGGCTTTACAGTCCTTCGTGGTCTGCTATATATCTCCGCTGGTGTACTGGGTACAGCTGTCAGACCAAAGTCAGTTTGATTCAGGGAACTGTGATCAACCTGTTCACTGATGGTGGCTTTTGACCATTCTGGAGTGCTTTTTTGATGAGTATCGGCCTCTTGGTTTGATGTTTGATTACGAAGATCCACACGATTTCTCCTCAGAGCTGTTCCATGCTCTGTCTGGATCTCATAAGAACGAGGTGCGATTTCTTGTTGCACGCATCCTTGCTGTGTCCAGGTTCCTGTGGAGTAGTCTCTGAGTCGTACTTGATCTCCAGGCCTCAGGTTGGGTAGTTGTTTTGCACTCTTGTCATGTTGCTGTTTTTGTTTCTTCTTTTGTTGCTCTTTAGCGTGTTTGACTTTGTGTGCTCCCTTAGGTGTCAGCAGGTCTTTGTGCATTGGAAGGTTGGTGAGTATGCGTCGTCCCATCAACATCTGGGCTGGTGACAGGCTGTTCTGCAGTGGCGCACTCCTGTATATCATGAGACTTCTCTGGAAGTCTTCCTTTCCATCATATGCCTTTTTCATCATACCTTTGACGATTTTGACTGAGCTCTCCGCAAGACCGTTGGACCTTGGGTAGTTCGGGCTCGAGGTTGTGTGTTGGAATTCCCATTCCTTGGCGAAGGAAGCGAACTCACTGCTCGAGAACTGAGGGCCATTGTTGGAAAACAGTTCAACGGGGACCCCATTTCTCGCGAAGACTGTCTTCAGGTAAGAGATGACTGCTTTACTAGATGTTGATTGCAGTTTCGCCACCTCCGGATAGTTAGAGTAGTAATCAGTGACTACAATGTGACTTACAGTCAAATAGGTCAACTCCATCTTTGAAGTAGGGTCTGTCGGGCACAGGATGAGACATAAGCGGCTCTGCTTGCTGTTTGGGTCTGTAGGTGAGACATATTTCACATGAAGCTGTGGTCTAGCTGATATCTTGGTTCATTCCCGGCCAGTACATAACTTCTCGTGCTCTGCGTTTGCATTTTTCCTCACCTAAATGTCCTTCATGTATTTTTTGTAGCATTTCCTTGCGTAGTGCTGTCGGGATCACAAACTTGTTTCCCTTGAAGACAATGTCATTCACGACGGAGAGTTCTTCTCTGCACGTCCAATAGTTCTGGATTCTCCTTGTACAGTCATTCTTCTGTGCAGGCCATCCTTTCAGTATTCTCTCTTTGAGCTCTTTCATTGTTTCATCTGATTCTGTCGCTTGTCTGATCTGCTCAGTTCTCACGGCAGACACAGGAAGTGATGTCACGATCATGTCGACATAAGCTTGTATTTCTGCACTTTTCTTGTCATCTGCGCTTTCTTCCTTGTCTACAGCTCGAGAAAGAGTGTCGGCCACAAACATGAATTTTCCTGGTGTGTATATCATCTTCACATCATATTTTTGCAGTCTGATCAACATGCGCTGTATCCTCATAGGACAATCGTTCAATGACTTGGCCATGATGGACACCAGCGGCTTATGGTCAGTTTCTACTTCAAAGGCTTGTCCGTAGACGTACTGGTGGAACCTTTCGCATGCATATGTGCTGGCTAGGAGTTCCTTCTCTATTTGAGCATATCTGGATTCTGCGCTCGTTAAGGCTCTCAACGCATAGGCAACAGGTTGCCAGGTCTCTTCGTGCCATTGCAGTAGCACTGCACCTAGGCCATACTGTGATGCGTCTGCGGAAATCCTGGTGCTCCTCTCTGGGTCATAGAACTTAAGCACCGGCTCCTCCATTATTGTCTTTTTCAGGTTTTTGAAGCATTCTTCCTGCTGATGGGACCACATCCACTCATTTTTCTGCTCGTGAAGACATCTGAGTGATGCTGACTGCGTTGACAGTTGGGGTATGAACTTTGCCAGATATGTCACCATCCCTAGAAACCGTCTAACGTCATCTTTGTTCCGGCAGACGTTCCATGTTCTCGATGGCTGATGTTTTCCTTGGGTCTGGCTTTACTCCTGCCTCAGAGAGGACATCTCCCACGAAGGTAAGTGTTTTCACCCCAAACTCACATTTGTCTTTGTTTAGTTTTAAGTTTACTTTTCGTGTCAAGTCTAGTACTTGTCTCACTCGTGAGTCATGTTCTTCTCGCGTGGACGCCCAAGCATCATGGTCTCTACCCCTGGTATATGCTCGAATAGCATATGAAATGTCTTGTGGTAGACCTCTGGTGCTGAAAGAATCCCGTATGGTAGACGAAGAAATCGGTACCTGCCTTCGGGTGTAATTGAAGGTGCATAGCTTCGAGCTTGCCTCGTCTAGCTTCATTTGCCAGAAGCCTGATGATGCGTCCAGTTTACTGAACCACTTGGCACCAGCAAACTGCGACATGATCTCTTCTCTTGTGGGCAACTTGAAGTGCTCTCGCTTAATTGCTTGGGTCCCTTGGGTCTAGACATATCCGCAGCTGTCCGTTTTTCTTGGCAACTATTACCAGCGAGCTCACCCAGTCTGTAGGTTCATCAATTTTCTTTATCACGTTCATCCTCTCCATTCGTGCGAGTTCCTCCTTAAGTTTTCCTCTCAGTGCAAAAGGAACTTTCCTGCAGGCATGGACAACTGGAGTCACACTTTCATCCATGTGTATTTTGTGTTCACCAGGTAAACATCCAAGTCCCTTAAAAACATCTGCGTACTCCTTCAGGAGGAAGTTTTGTTCGTTTTCAGCCTGTGATGTCACTACAAACACTCTCTTTACCAGGTTGAACCTTTCACATGTTCTGAGTCCTAGGATTGGCTTTACGCTCTTCTCCACGATCAGTAGCTGTGTATTGATCTGTTGTCCCCTGTGTTTGAAGGTTACCATGCAGCCTCCTTTGACTGGTACATTTTCTCCGGTATAGCCAGTCACTTTCACTTTCACAGGGTGGATTTTGCTCTTTGTTTTTAGTGTCTTGTAGTCATCAGTGGATAATAGGTTTACCTGGGCTCCAGTATCAAGCTTGAATGGTATTATAGTCTCATTTACAGTCAATGGCACAATCCATTCAGCTTTATAATCATCGCAACTCTGCACAGAATCAACAAAGAATTCTTCTGGCTTTTCATTGACTGCGTGGACCTTTTTCTTTGCAGCCTCAGCTCTGCAGCATTTTGAGAAATGGTTCCTTTTCCCGCAGTTGTTACATGATTTGCCGAATGCTGGACATGACTTGGGTTTGTGTCTGCCTCCACATCTGCCACATTTGTTCTCTGGGATTTTCTCTCTCTCTTGCTTTTGTATTGTAGAGCGTTTTGTGTGCTGCTCCTCTCTCTTTAATGCATGCACGGCTGTCTCATCCCTGCGCAGCTCCTTAGCTTGTGCACGGGTGGTCTCTGCTGCTCTACACATGTTCACTGTCTTTTCCCGTGTCAAATCTTGCTCACGTAGTAATCTCTCCCTAAGTCCATTATCAGGTATTCCACAGACTATTCTGTCTTTGATGAGAGAGTCTTTTAAATTTCCAAAATCACATGTTTTACTCAGTGTGTGTAGCTCAGCTAAATACTGATCAAAACTTATTCCTTATTCCTTCTTTCTCGGATAGAGAAAAAAAACTTACGCTTACAAATTTTCTTCACACCCGCCAACTATCTCAAAGGTTCTTAAAAAGAGGAGTGCAATTTTGAGTGCCTATCACAACTCAAGTGACTTCTACTACTAAACGAATGCATACAGAGAAATATGAGGATGTAGAAGAGAACTTAAATTGGTTTAAATTTGTACGCGGTTGTTAGTTTATTGATGAACTTCTGATAATATTATCACAATGTATGCTCAGTCCCTTTGAAGTGGGTTTGACTGTACTACGTAAATAGATGGGTCTTTGCCCAGCCTCAGTATAATGTGTCAAACTTCCTGCAAGTTGTACATAAGAACATAAGAACATAAGAAAGTTTACAAACGAGAGGAGGTCATTCGGCCCATCTTGCTCGTTTGGTTGTTAGTAGCTTATTGATCCCAGAATCTCATCAAGCAGTGTCAGCTTCAATAACATTACTGTGGAGTTGGTTCCAGACTCCAACAATTCTCTATGTAAAAAAGTGCCTCCTATTTTCTGTTCTGAATAACCCTTTATCTAATCTCTATTTGTGACCCCTGGTCCTTGTTTCTTTTCTCAGGTCGAAAAAGTCCCTTGGGTCAACCTTTTAGAATTATGAATGCTTGAATCAGATCGCCGCATTGTCTTCTTTGTCTTGAGACTGAATAGATTCAATTCTTTTAGCCTGGCTGCATATGACATGCCTTTTAAACCCGGAATAATTCTGGTCGCTCTTCTTTGCACTCTTTCTAGAGCAGCAATATCCTTCTTGTAGCGAGGTGACCAGAACTGAACACAATATCCTAGATGAGGTCTTACTAATGCATTGTAAAGTTTTAACAGCCCCGTTCCTGTTAACACATTGCACTTATTCTCATCCTGTATGATGCTCTATATATTTCTTTAAAGAGAGTGTTTCTGTGTGCTCAGAATGAGTGTGTCAAAAGCAGAAAATAAGTATGGAAACAAAACCAAGATATTCTATATTTTATTCATACATGTTTTTATTCTATGTAAATGCTTTAACAACTTGTGATTTACTAGACGTTGTTTTTTGTTTATTTTTGCATTTAGCCGGATTTATCCATAATATCCCAATTGAAAAAAAGAAACACCTCCTAGTTAGCAAAAAAAAAACAAAAATGGCTTGCACTCTTCTGTGTTTATTTTTTAATAAACTAAAGTGTGACCAACTTATCTATAAAGATCATTAACAAGGAACATCAGTTCATTACAATACATTCTAATAACTCATTACAAATGGAAAGCTTTATGTTATGAATAAAGTGTTAAGGATTATTATAAATGCCCATGTTACTTGGTCTCATAACATTGTGTTGCTATAGGCAGTTATTAATAATAATGGTCCAATATTGTTCGTAACACATTTATAAATGAACTAACGGCTGCTTACAAAGGTTCCTTAAACTAACTTCTATCCAACATAAAGACATAGGTAACACTTTAGGTATCAGTTATATCTGATTATAAACAATAGCAACAAAAAAACTAAACAATGGCAAGTGTATAATAATAGTCTTATTATTTCTAATCATATTATATAATTGTTAATAGTATAATTAATAACATATTTATAGATTGTTTATAATCCCTTATAAAGACTACCTAAGCTAAAGTGTCAGCAAGACATAAACACCTCCTGTCTAATTGTTTGTCTAATTGTTATACTCAGCCTCTGTTTAGTACTTCTGAATATGAGTGTATGATTGGTATAAACAATTCAAATTAATTGAAAGCACATGCAACTGACCATCTGTTAAGAGGTAAAATGCTGATTGCTTACTGACTGTACCTCATGCATTGCTGGTGAATTAAAATGCTGCAGTACAGATCACTGGTAAGAGCATGAACTTATTGCTTGGGGTGGTTCCTTGCTACTTTTAGAACTTTTAAGTCATACTTTAAAGTTCCTTTCAGAAAAAAAGTCAGTCAAACTTTGCAGAGAGTTTTGACCAGTTTATTGTTTTTGGGGCCCTGTCACTAAATATTCACTGGGTACTGTATCTGTGTTTATGCTATGGCACTGGGTACTGTATCTGTGTTTATGCTATGGCACTGGGTACTGTTTGTGCATAACACTATAGGAAACTGTAAATATGGTTACCATAGCAATGACTGGGCAGACCATGGTGGAAGACACAACAGAGACATGTCATGTGATAGGCTGACTCAGGTCTGCCTACACAGCCATCCAATGAAAATCAATTCCAGAGAAGATGGGGGCGCTTACTGGTGTATAATATCGGGACTCAATATGCTGTGTTCCTTGGTAATCCTTTGAGGACTGTAATGAAGTGTGTTCGATGGACAGTTACAGTAGTTGTCATGTTGTACAGTGCAGTCGTCTTGTTGGTGAAGTCAGATGTCTTGCAGGGCTCTTGTTTTTGCACAAACCCTTTACTGTAGATAGTAGGTGCAGTCATTCTTTGATGTTAAATGAACAGGCCAAGAGGCACTCAGAGTCTGAGAAAGTATTGCACCTTGTGGCTATGCACCAGCAATTGTCATTCCCATTGTTGTTTTCTGTGTTGTGTTTTTATGAGATGGGGTTTGGTGTCAAATGGACCTACTTTACTGGTGTCACTTTAAATAGGTTTTCTTTCCTGATTGTTGAATGATTCCTGATTGCATGCAATGGGTACAGAACAGTGTAGTGTGGGCATTGAGAATGAGTTCTGGGGATCTAGGCAAACAAATGAAGGTCTTGAAGTGATTCATTGATGTGTTTATATGAGAGGAGAGCGAGTCACATTCTCAGTGCTTTTTTATGAATGAATTCAAGTTTGAAATTAAAGCTGGACATCAGTACAAGGTCTGCACTTACCTCTCGACTAGAGAGCTTGCTTTTCAGCTGAATGGTAAGACATCTGTCTTTGAACCGTGAGGTTTGCAGTTCATGTCCAGGCCTTGCCTTTCTATTCACGAGATGGCTTCTTGTCCAGCCTGTTCACAGAATGTTATGGCAGAGAACAGTTTAAATACGCCAAATTTCTGTATCCCAAGGTAGAATTCAGATAAGGTTTCTAGTGAATGCAGAAAATGTGTTGGAGAGTTGGCTGTAAGTTTACAAACTACCATTTGTTGACTGGGTTTGAATATTTGAAAGCACTAAGCATGGCCCTATAATCAGTGGTGTAGTCGAGCTGGAACGCACCGGAACACCATTCCGGTATTATTTTCTATTGGCAACGGTCGAGCCTGACCTTGTATAATAGGCAAGCTAAGTCACATGACTCACACCTCTCGCATAATTGTCTGATTCAGTCAGTAGTCCTCTTGATGCAATGAAAAGAGCATTAGGAACTTCTATAACAAACTACTTCTTTAAGAAGGCTGAAAATGCTGACAAAGACAACAGCAACAGACTGCATAGACTACGACTGTGGACACAAGCACAAACACAAACAAAGCCACTGACACACACAGACACATAAGTAAATCATTCTGATAAGATGGAGAGAAACACCTTGTGAAAATACTTGAGGAAATTAGATACATGCATTAGCAGTTATACGTGTTACTAGAAGTATACCAATAAAATGTGAATTTGTATAATAATTCTTGTTTAAGAAAATCTATATTTCAGTGCCGTTCTGCTACCTTCAAATTTAGGACACCACTGCTTATAATCTGCAGAGCACGACCCCTTACTAAATCCACCATCTCCCTCAACAGTAATTTCAACAAGGAACTGATCAGCAGCAGCAACCTTTTTTAAAACTCTACACAGAATGCCTTTGTATCATTATTTGTTTTCTTTTCAGACGAATCCACTGTTTTTTATTCTCTTAGTTAATTAGTAATTTCAAATATGTTTGTTAATATGATAACTGAAAATAGCTCATGTAATTAAAAAAAAGAAAAAGAAAGAAATAGTGATAAAAAAAATATTATTTAATGGTCCAAATATGAATCAGAATATTTTAATTTCCTCTCTGTTGTGCAAACATGACTGGTATGTTTATTGTTATGAATAAAGTGGATTTCTTGTTATAATTAATAAAGAATTATGGGAATATTGAATGTGGTGTTTGCGTATGGCTTTAATTAATTTCACAATTAAACTATGCTTGAACTTCATTTAAGTTTAATGTGGAAGAGTATTCAGATGTAAATAAATATTGGTTCCCCTCAATATTTGTTCCCCCAGGAACAAATATTCAGTGAATATTTGCACCCCCTTGGGAACTAATATTTGTTCCCACCAGCGAACATTTATTCCCCCCTACATGCATGTCTGTTAATTATGTTATTTTAATGTAAATGATGCATGTATAATGCTAGTAAATTGGAGCAATGTTTGCAGGTTGTTATAATGTATTATTGCAGTGAGACTGGACCTGTCAGAGGGGACTGGATGACACAAGGTTAGGGTTATGGTTAAGGTTAGGGTTGGGGTTGGGGAAAGAGGTCTTAAAGGTAAGGTTTTAGTAAAAAATGTATGGATATAGACTTACATGTAAAGAAATATTACTTTGTTACATAAAAATGAGATACAAATATTCGTAAGGCTAACCAGTATTACCAAATATTGGTTCTTAAGGGGAACAAATATTTGTTCCTGGAGGACCAATATTGCGGGAGAGCATATATTGTCTGACACCGTCAGTCTACTCTAATATAAAACTAGTTGCCACCACTTCTTAAAATGCAGGTAAACTTTCTTTGGAGTATTTCTGGTTACACTTTAACTTTATCTAAACTGCTGATACAAACCAGGTTCATTGAAGCTGTAACTAAAACACAGATCTCTAGAAAAGATATCTTCTCTCGAACAAATGTGAGTTCTGAACCAGGGAAATCTCAGTATTACACAGCAGTGTGTGTCAGCATGCTATCTGTTCATCTCCAGAACACCAGCTGGGCTGACAGACTCTGACAGGTGTGGTGTCTATTCCTTAACAGAAAAACTAAACTTTTGATTAAAGGTAATGAGTTTACCTACAGTAACATTAGGTAGACCAGGGTAAGTGCAATCATTAATGATGCATAACTAGTAATAAGCTTAAACACCACTGTTACTTGTTTTGTTTCATTAGGAGTAAGGCCCTGTGTAAATCGCCATTTCAATGCTGGGAAATCGTGAAATTAGCCCAATACCGTGATTTTTTCAATATTCTTAAGAAATAAAAAATAAAAAATTTTATAATTATTATTTGTATTTCATAGACACAGGAACGAAACTGTACAACTCTGCTCTGTGCCTGTGTGTACTGTGCAATGATTATGTCATGTGACTATATACAATCAAGGGGGGAAATTGAAATACAACACACTGTAAACAAGGAAAATGTGTCTGCAGCAGCTTACGTAAAGCAGTATCCAGCAGGAGCTTTACACAGCTTTACACAACGTTACTGTAGATTACTACTGAAAATCATCTGTTGAGAGGCATTTAGATTCAAGTGTTCACTGAAAGAGAAAGGTGGAAATCCCAATCAAAAACAAAAAACAGTGACTTCCATGTTCCAAAGACCACTGAAAACCGCGAAGCACGAAACACATACAGCTTTGACATTGATTTTGTCAGTGCATTTATTTCTCTACTTGATGTTTTAAAAAAAATAATAATCTGTACAAATAATTTATAAAATAGTTCTGTGCACATTCCGCAAAATACGATACTTTACCCATGACACTGCCGTGATTTTTTTTTTTTTAAATCTGCAATTTTCACAGGGCCTTAATTAGGAGTTTTAATTACATTTGCATTGTGGGTGAGAAGACCTTGATAGGTCCGGGAAAATGTAATTCTAGAAGTTTGGAACTAGTTAATAGAAGTTCCCCCTATGGGACACAGACAACAAAAACAAATAATTCCAAAAATGAAATGTGCTGTACAGTAGACTCCCCAAAATTCATTCTCTCTCTCTCTCTCTCTCTCTCTCTCTCTCTCTCTCTCTCTCTCTCTCTCTCTCTCTCTCTCTCTCTCTTTCACACACACACACACACACGTCGACAACAAACTAAATATTTTGACACTTTTTTTTTTTTTAAGGCCTATTTAGTTCTTAAAACGTGTTTTTACAAAGTGGGACGTCCCTACAACGTTGTTTTTTTCAGGAGTTACTATCTTTGTGGGGACATTTTCTCAAATTTTGTGTACACACACACACACACACACACACACACACACACACACACACACACACACACACACACACACAGACACGGACACACAGGTGTCTCTCTTTGGGCCTGGCACACACTGACTTGAGTTTATAGTTTAAACAGTACGGAACGAGGCGGTTGACTGTAAACAGTGCCTGAGGCAGGGAGGGAGGGAAGTAAGTGAAGCCCCGAGCTGCCGAGCCAGACTAGGATGGATCACTCAGGATCTCCCAGTACAGGCTCCGGGAGGCTATAAGAGACCAGCTCCTATGCTTGCCCCAGGATCATTCTCTCTGTCTGGTGAAAGCATGGCGACCAAGGTGGACATCAGGGTGAGTGGAGTGCAGCAGGCCAGAGTGGCAGCAGCGAGGGAGCACACCCTGGCTGTGACCAGAGACTACATCAGCCAGCCCCGAATCAGTGAGTACCCTGCTCTGCCCTGAGCCCAGCACACTGGACATTGAGTTAGCATTGGGGGACTCATTGATTGATTGTTTTATTATATTAACATGTGATTTATGAGATAAATCAAATCTGAGTTAAATAAAATAAACGCTTATGGTTTGTTCACAGACCCCAATTATAGTAGGAATAATCGTGGACTGTCCGACATTATAAGTTAATACACTGTGTGCAGGATGTCTCTTATTGTTATAAGAGATAACATCTTGTGCATGGGACGACATCTATTCACAGGAAAAGATGGACTGGGATTTTGACAAATCCTTAAAGGTGATTGGTTAATTTCACATACCTTGTTTATAATACCTGGTAGTCCAAGATAAGAGCTAACTGGGTGTCTAGACCACCTATAATCAGTTTAAACATTATGGGCTGGTTTCACATACCCCATTTAGCATTAATCGTAGACAACCTTACTCAAAGTAACATTAGGGAATCCAAGATTAGTGCTAATCAGAGTCTGAAACCAACCATATGAATGCATTTACTACATGTGCAGCATTTCTGGATAGATTATCACTACAATTCACATGTGATCAATCGAATATAGAAAGATGAGTGAGCTTTCTCTGATGTTTGGGGAAAAGCTGTGAGCAGAAACTTTGTGATTCTTCACCAAGTGTAATTTGTGTAGGGATTAATTTTCATTGCAGAGAATCTGCACATGTTCAGTTTTTAGATTGGTCTTAGTAAGGGGCACTTCTCATTCATCATTAGTTATAATGGGTCATTCATTTGGTTTCTTTAAGAAAAGCGATTCTTTTCACTCTGCGTTATCTGTCCAGGTAATAAGAAAACTATTCACCTGGTTAATTGAAAAGGTAAAATAGGTATAGAGAGAGAGAGAGAGAGAGAGAGAGAGAGAGAGAGAGAGAGAGAGAGAGAGAGAGAGAGAGAGAGAGAATAATAGATGGGTTTAGGTGAGTTAATTGAAAATAATTCCATCTTGGGTTTCTGTGACGTCATAAACTACGAGACCTTAGTTCGAGTGCTTTATAAACTGTCACAGAAACCCAAGATGGAATTATTTTCATTTAACTCACTATTAGTTTTTATAATACATGGATATTAATATCTGTAATAAAAAAGACAATAAACGGATGTTAATGCTTAAATTGCAAGTGGATTTAATGAATATCAATAACGTAATAACGTAAATTAAATTAATATTAAAGAATCTTATATATATATATATATATATATATATATATATATATATATATATATATTGATAATTCAGGAACGGTGAATTAAACTGGGTAGATAATGAACTGCAAAAAATAACGGATTTTTAAGGAAAAGGTTTTTCAATGGGGTATGCTTTTTTAATTTTGTCGGTCGCTGTCAGAGTCGAAGATTATTTGTCTCGCTCGCTTGTTTTGTGCTCCCGTTGGTGGAGGATGATTGTAAATCTTCACAGAGACAGATTTGTTAAAAGTACGTAAAACGCACGAATTGCGGATGTTGTCGAGTGATTGAAAACGTGGTCTCGGGGTGCACAGGAGTCAAACATGTGTCAAAGTTTAAGTATAGTCTTCTTCACTACTGTTGTATTATGTGGTTATATATAACATTTGTATTGGAAAAAAGGGCATATGAGGTGTAATTATCTCGTTTACAACGGCGTCCAACAGCAAATTACAATCACACAAAAACACGCACTACACATTTCAAAATCTACACATCATACACACACACACACACGGGGCTTCTTCAGATAGTTGGAACAAACATTTCGTAAGCTGTAATCACAGGTAAACTCCTGGAACAGATTACTCAAATAAACAGGCAGTTTGTTAAACAACCCTTTAAGAATCTGATTCCAGTGAAACTAAGTTCCTTCGAGTATCAGGTGACATTATCAAGTTTAACCTGGAATACAAGGTATAGTGATGTTCTAAAGGAGTACTCTGAAGAACAAATCTACAAATCCTGTTAAATATTGTATAAATCTTCTTCAGCGACTCCTTACTAGCAGTCATATAAAATCATTATAGTCCAGAAAAGGAAACAAAAGTTGCTTTTAAACCTTGATGTAATATATTACACACACACACACACACACTTGAAATTAACACCAGTTAATTTCTATTTAATTGCTGTTTTAATGTTATTTACAGTATGACAGAAATTGAGTGAGGAAAAGGGGCAATACAGTGCCCACCCCAGTCTTGCTGTTAATTATATATATATATATATATATATATATATATATATATATATATATATATATATATATATATATATATAATTCTGTATGTATTTAAAAGACAATTTAATCAGGTCAGAATGTGTCAACCTTAGAATCATAGAAATCAGTTGATACTATTGACTATTGACTATAAATATATATAATTAAATTGAAAACTTAACACATTACTGTAACCTGTTGTCATTCTATGTGCAACACAGAAGATATTCTTTATTTTTTGTTTATCTATTTATTTATTTAACCAGGAGATTTACCCATTGAGATTGAGGCATCATTTAAAAGACGGTCCTGGAAAACAACAAAAAGGCTATTGCAATGCCTAAAAAAATCTATTACAAAGTACAAACAACACAATAAAAACATTTGTGGTTCGAACTTAATCGGCAGCATAGAGAGATCTAAAAAAATATTTAAATTAGTCATACCTATTTGTTAATGTGGACTGAGGGAGAAGCATTGGCAGGAGGTTCTAAGCAATTCTCTCAAACGATCTTTAAAACCAGAGAAGAAAAGATGATCAAATCCCATCTTCATACAATAATAGAAACAATTCCATGTCTTTGGGAGCTGTATACAAAAGAGAATTCTCCCAAATGTGTTCAGTCATTAACATGCCTTTAAATTCGTAATGCAGTGTAATCTCACAATCAGAGTTTATAGTACACACTAATTACTGTTATGTGCAAACAAAACCACAAAGAAGTGTAGCAATATTGATGTTGTTACCTTGTTGCTCGGGACGGGACAGGACGGGACAGGGTGGGTACTGCTTCAGGCTTTTCAGCTGCACACTTATAATAACATTGAAAAAGCCAGACAAAGTCAAAAGCATGAATGCATGGGTAGCAAAGATCAGTTCTTGCTCAAAGGCGCCCGGGGCTGGTGTGTTTAGTAAACAGTGCTAGTGGAGTCAAGCGAGAGCAGGAGCGAAGGGAAAAGAGCTGACCCTCACCCCCTGCCTGTGTGTGTGCAGTGGGTCTAGTGAATCAGGCACACACCAGATTCGACTGGAGCAAAAAGGGAAAGCTCAGCCCTGTCTGGGTGATGGGTTTGCTGTTGTTAGAGGGCTGCACGGACTTGAACGGTGACAAAAAGCTGGCCATCATTTTTATTGAAAGAGCCGTATCGATGACCATAGGCTTCCTAAGAAGCTGTATTCAGCAAATCAAAAAACAGCAATGGAAAAGAAAATGTTATAGTGGATGACACACACAACTTCAGTACTGCTGAGCTCACTAAACAGGTTCCATGTTTAAACACTTCCACAACACTTGCTTCTGCACTTTGACTTGCCTGCTACCACAAAATAATGAATGTCTAACCTTCACTTCAGAAAGCCATATTGTGACGCTCCACAAGCCATATAAGGCTCAAGAACCATGCTTTGGACAACCTGCCAAAGAATTCCAGTAGAATTTCATACATAAATATATTATTTCTGTAATAACATGTGGGTTCTGTTTTCTGTTAATTGTGTACTAAGTAGGCTACAGTAAGAAAAAAGAAAATTAGCTAAAATAATTTAGTTTTATTTAAAAATTATATTTTAGTATTTTCACACTGTACAGTAAAGTGTAAACTGGAGGTCCATTGCCCGGGGCCCACAAAAGCCTGGAGCCGACCCTGTGCATGCATGGCTCGGTCTTTTCTAGTTCTGTATATAACTTTAAAAATGGCTACAGATTCATAATGAATCCAGGTGGGTTTTTAAAAGTAGCTTTCACAAATCCTAATAAAGAAAAAGCAGGAGATAGATATAGCTTATCTGGAGCTGTTGTTATTGCAGGGGTCACTGCCTCATGTGAATTATGTGTCTGGATGTGCACTTCCCATTTTGAAGGTTACAGTTATTTCACTTGAAAGCATGCGTTGTGCAGTGCACTGTCATCTATGCATTGAAATAACATTGCACAAATAAGAAAACGCACAGCGCTTTCCTGCAGCACAATAGGGAATGAAGGCTTGTAAACTGCTTGCAACTTCTTATATAACTCAGGGTACTGGAATGGAGGCAGTAGCCTAGCCTAAACGGTAAAACTAACTGCAACCCTATAATCACCACAATATGGCAAACCTGGGCACCTCAGTATAATCCTACGCACTGAGATCTGCTTCACACTCCACTGCCCTTCACCAGCGGGGGCTGTGACCTCACTTCACATCTGTGCTTGGAAGCTCAGCCTGAGGGGTGAGTGGGGGTCCCACAAACTGAGAGGGGCTCCCGAAACTTGTGACCCCACGCTTTTGTATTTGCAGGCCACTCAGTTGGGATGCTATTCCTTAACGATCACAATGTTAAGTTTGATTTTTCTTTTTACGGTGGGGCTTTTACTAAAAACTACTCAATTTTATTAAGGGAAGCCAACTCCTTCAGTAAATTAGTTTGTTTATTATGCCTTTTTAATATGCAAAGATTGTTATTTTACATTTGAATTCCTACATTTTAATATCTGTAACAGTAATTGATTGTGCTTTATGGTGTGCGGAAAGATTGTCAGTAACAGAGGGTAACCTGAAGGACCAGGGGTCACAAATGGAGATTAGATAAAGGGGCATTCAGAACAGAAGATAGGAGGCACTTTTTTACACAGAGAATTGTGAGGGTCTGGAACCAACTCCCCAGTAATGTTGTTGAAGCTGACTCCCTGGGATCCTCCAAGAAGCTGCTTGATGAGATTCTGGGATAAATAAGCTACTAACAACCAAACGAGCAAGATGGGCTGAATGGCCTCCTCTCATTTGTAAACTTCCTTATGTTCTTATGTTCTAATTCAAATACAAAGAATTTACAGGGAAGTCGGTATCATAGATTAGATAGAGGATACTGAATGATCGTTCGTGGTACATGGTTTTAATTCATTGCAGGAGGATTTCCCAGTTTATGTAAGGACATCCTCCTAAGGTGAATAAAAACCGTGTACCACAAACGATCATTCAATATTCTGTTTTTTTTAATTTTTTTTTACCACGTATATATTTAAAATAAATAGCAGTAACGTGTACATTTTTTATATTAAATAAATGAATTCAGAGCTTATTTTACCTGGCAGATCGTTACTTTCATTTTCAACAGATTATGCTTCGATGCAGATTCATTTTGAACCCTGTTTATGGCCTCTTCACTACAGTCTTTTAAGATAGAACCTTGTGCTCCTTCCTGAATTTCAGCAGAACACCACTGGATTGGAATGTAAGCAAAGACACATTTGAAACTAGTCCCGGTAAGCATGTTATCCCACTCGAGTGGAATAACACAAATGGATCCCACGCTAGATATAGCCACGCTTCTGGTATAAACATATTAACTCAATGATTATTAAAAAGATGGTCCCAAAATGCTTGATTTTAGTTTCAAATATATATTAAAGGATAATGCCGATGTTGTGGGGCATGTTAAGAGGAACTAATGGAACTCCAGTCATTAAAGCTAGAGGACTGTCTTTAAAGTTATTAATTTATTTATTTACCTCTGTTTGTCTGCAATAATCATTGCAGGCCACTGAAAGAGTTGCATTTAATCAGTACACACTGGTTTTAGAACACCTGTCATTAATTAGTGTCATTCTTTAAACATACTTTATTTGCTGTTCCGTTATTTAGTAACAACAGAATAGATGACCACCATAAAATTGGAGAGCAGTGTGCAGTTGTTGTGTAATATAGGCTATAATACAAGTCCTTCCATCCATCATTCACTCAATGCCTAGCAGTAGAATTGCAGATGCAATTTCCACAGTTGGTTACAAACTTGGTTTCTACAGACATACTGCTTGAGCAGGCACAGTGTAGATACGTGCATGCTTAAGACAGTTGTACAACATATGCTGGCTAATCTAGATGAGTGTAAGGACTATGTATGATTCCTGTTGTTGGGCTGGGTAGCATAGGTCTATAGCATTTCTCAGTGCTCTTGACCCCTGCTTCCCAGCCCATCACTAGGGGACACAGGCATGCAAAGGCATGAAAGAAGCATTTAAAAGCACTGAATGTGTGCACCAGCAATTAATATGTTGACTGTTAGTGGACTTTTACATCTCTCACTTTTACATGTTTAAGAATTACTCACATGGATGACACATTCACTATACCAGAAGAATTCTTTTCAGCGTGTTGGCTCAAGGTTCTCCTGCAATTAGTCTTTTTTCACCGTTAATTATCTTGGTTTTCGCTTGAGCTAGCCTCCCTTCACCCCTCCACTCTCCCCTGACCCTCCGCTCCCAGCCGCTGACCACATGACCATGCAGGTGTGGATGGGAACCCAGCAATGCAGGACATAATTAGGGGCTGAGAGCATGCCTCCCTGCAGAGCTATTGACAAAGCACCAGGCAGCCTGCATTGCATTGGGGGTGGGGGGGGTTGCAGCTGAAGTCTAAAGTTAGGGTCGACACTGAAACACAGCTGGGCTGCCTGCATGGGGGGAGGCAGGCTGTGACCTCTGCAAAGTCTTGTGCATACCAGAACACTGCTCTGCAAATAAAAACTACATTGGTTCACCAAGCTGTTCTTATTCCCTTTTAGAAGTTTGCCACAGTGTTTACCATGTTTTTAATATGCTTTACCATATCTCTCTGTGCTTTACAATGCTAACCTATGCTTTACCATGCTTTTACTATGCTTTATTACACTTTGCTGTACTTTTACTATGCAAAACCCAGCTAAGAAGTAATGAACCAGTAATTATTGAAAGGACTATGGAGAACTATAATCACACTTCTGAAATATGAGCTTTTAAAGTTTCATGTCTAGTATAATACTCAGCACGGCAAAGCGCTCCACCAGTATAGGAAAGAGTCACTGAAACTATTTAATTAATTACCCTAGGGCAGTCTTTCGCTAAAGAGTTTAACCAGAGTTAAAGTTTCCCGGGCCCTGCAGAGAAACCTCTAATTACTTGGATTTCAATATACCACGGTCCTACCCCAGCCAAGCTCTGTTCACTCCCCATGCTGCAGTAGCCAGAGCCCCAGATCCACACCCCCATTCGGTTGTCAAGGCCTGATTAGACCTGACAAAGCCCTGGTGTGGTCGGCCTCTTTGTGAGCATGTTCGAGTTGTTAGTGTCTGTTGAGGGTGAGATAGTCAGTCCAGCTGGACACCCTGACCGTGACAGGAACAGACAGGAACTGTGAATTCAGGAGGGGACTGAAAGGGGACTGAACGAGGAAGGGAGCTAGCTAGCTAGCTTTCTTTCTTTCTTTCTTTCTTTCTTTCTTTCTTTCTTTCTTTCTTTCTTTCTGCCCACCCAGATAGTTTCTTCTTCCAGGCAATTTCTTCTTCCTTTTTTTGTTCATTTCCTTTTCTTAGCTAAAACCATTAATTGTCTTAATTGGGAGGCTTAACCCCTCACACATTCAGGACTACTTTAATACTTAGACACTTCCCATCCACCCACCACACCCTACCCAACCCCTTTCCCTCGTGTAATTATAGTCCTACAGTAGCTTGCCAGCCAATCAGGCTGTGTGTTCCACTCATGTTCTGTGATAGGAAGCTGTGTGATCCAGTGGTTAAAGAAACAGGCTTGTAACCAGCAGGTCCCTGGTTCAAATCCCAGCTTAGCCACTGACTCACTTTGTGACTCTGAGCAAGTCACTTAACCTACTTGTGCTCCGTCTTTCGGGTGAGACGTAAGTGACTCTGCAGCTGATGCATTGTTCACACACCCTAGTCTCGTATCTTGTAAAGTGCTTTGTGAAGGTGGTCCACTATGAAAGGCGCTATATAAAGATTATTATTATATCATGTTCAAGCTGAGTCACTAAATTGAGATAATTTATAACAGAAAGTCTAATGCGTACAAGAATATCACCCAAATGTATCTGAAATGACATGCCGTTAGCACAATGTAGTAATTATATTTACAGCTCAACTGTGTTGGAGTGGCCTTGACATCATTCTGAGAGAGGTTTATTAAATTCAGCTCTGAAAGGTGGAGGTGTTGTTTCATAAACCAGACTCCATTTTGGCGCTACCTCCATTTTCCAGCTGCAGCTTTTCAGAGGAGTACCATACCTTCACAGGGTAAAGGTCAGGGCCAACGTCGTATCCAGAGCTCACATTGTACTGAGGCCAAACTTAGGTTTGAAGCTACAGCTGGCAGTATTTATATGACTGCTTGGTATTTACTATTCAACCTCCAAATTTATGTTACACGGCAAACCAATAGAGAAAATTTGATGATGCAAAATAACAACTGAGGACACGACCTCGGTGTCCTCATAGCTAGTTACGGACATGGTCAGAGCTGTTGCTTTATATATATATATATATATATATATATATATATATATATATATATATATATATATATATATATATACTGTTGTGCAAAAGTCTTAGACATGTTGCATTTTTCTACTCTGGTGCATTATGGAAATCAACAATTTCCTCAAAGCCTCCACTAGTGTTTTCTACTATTATAACAACCTTGACTTGCATAAAGAAGGAAAAACATTGAGTGAAATAGCTTGCTTCACTTGATTTTCAAGGTGTGGTATCCAAAACACAATCAACAAGTTTGTAATTGACAAACCCAGGACTGGAAGACCCAAAAAGCTGTCTAACAAAGATGAGCAATATTTGAAGATAATATCCCTAAGGAATAGAATGAAGACAAGCGTTGAATTGACAACAGAACTGGCAGAAGCCACAGGTGTCGTTGTCCATCAAATCAACAGTACAAAGGTCACTCTTAAAATCGGGACTTCAAGGATGTGTTGAAGTAAGAATACCTCTAACAATGGTCAAAGGTGCTTTGGACTGTTGATGGATGGACAACGACACCTGTGCCTACTGCCAGTTCTGTTCCCCCAGTCCAATCCAAATATTGGTTTAGCTGGGGTCCCCAGTACCAGAGTGGTTTGAAACACATGTGTACAGTTGCTGATCTTGGCCTGCATTGGATGAGAAGTAAAATTGACTAGGAGTAGTTCACCCCGCCATACTTCAGCAACCCCTGCTGGTCAGGATTACCGGAGTTCAATAGCTTGGGAATGGTGCCACCGTCATTTTGATTTAATACAGGCCTCCTGTATGTATGTCCTGAGCAGAGTGGAGACCCTATGTTTCTGTGATTTTAGTCTGGGTTTGTAGTGTCAGGATCCAGAAATACATTGCTTGCACAAGTCAGTGGGAATGGGTTAACTTTGCCTAAATGCTGTGTGGGGCAGTTTAAAATAGTTTAAAACAGTTTAGGTCATCTGTTTGTGTTTGTGAATGGGCAATGGTGTGTGTGTGTCTGTGTTGTGTGTTTCTACAGATGATTGTTTTCAGAAAGTCAGAGACTTGCTGCTGCTTTATCCTGGCAGCATTCAGACAGAGAATAACATCGTATTGGGAAAACAAAAAAACATTCTTCCAGTGAAAACCACGTCAAGAGATACTGGGTTACAGATAGACATGGCAGTGTTAGACATGGAAATAGTATGGGATAGTGTGTTATATATTTTTTTAAGTCTGTTATATTTTTTGTAACACATCTTTTGATGCTTGATCCTGAAGTGTGCTATAAAAATGAAACTTGTGTGGTATTGCATGGTATGGCATGGCATGGGATGGCATTGTATGGTATGGTACGGTATGGCATGGCATGGCATGGTATGGTATGGTATGGCATGGTATGGTATGGCATGGTATGGTACGGTATGCTATGGTACGGTATGGCATGGCATAGCATGGTATGGTACGGTATGGTATGGTATGGCATGGTATGGTACGGTATGGTATGGTACTGTATGGCATGGCATGGTACGGTATGGTACTGTATGGCATGGCATGGCATGGCATGGTACGGTATGGTACTGTATGGCATGGCACGGCATGGTATGGTACGGTATGGTATGGTATGGTATGGTATGGTATGGTATGGTATGGTACGGTAATAGACCTGTACCTCGGGAAGCTGTGAAAGTGTTTGCTAAACAGATTAAGTACTATGTGTTAATGAAAAGGGCAGTGACCCTGGAGCGGGGGTAGAGGGGTGGGGGGGGTGGGGGGTATTCACTGAGCCTGTCAGCCTTATCTGCAGATGCATCAGACTTACCCAATCAGAAGTAATTGATTTAATTAACCTAATTCCTGCCTGGGCTCCCAGATCTACTGTCACATCCAAAGACTTGAGGGGTTGATCAGTGGGGAGCATTTAAGCAAATAAATAAAAGAAAAGACACTGTCAATGTAATGCTGCAAAACCAGTGGTGTAGTGGTAAAAAAAAAAAAGAAAAATGGTGAACTAACCCTTTTGGTGTTCCGGGCCGGGCAGTGGCATGGTAGGCATGAAGGGTGGGCAGAGATGCCCTTAGTAGATTAGGTGCACGTCAACGAATTGTGGGTTAAAGCTTAATCAGGTTAAAGAGATTCTGCCCATCATTAAATTCGCACAAGTCACTTTATATAATACATTGAAATATGGTAGAGCCAGGATTTGCTTATCACAGGAGAGTGGGAGCGAGTAAACACTTTATTCCCCAAATGAGAAATGGGCAGACTCCGTTTACCTGTGTTTGCCCTCGAAAACAATACTGTGTAAAACTAGAAATAAACAACTAACTGCATTTTTAAGGCTCCTACTTTTTAATTCATAAAAAATGTAGGATTCTAGTGTGTTTTCATTTGATCTAAATGTAGGCAGATGTAAACACATCCATTAAAAGAAGGGGTCTCTAACGCAGTGTGTGAGTCTCTTTAGGGTACTCTATAATAGTAAGTACAATTAATGGTTTGGACCTATTTTATTATTTAAACGTTGGTGGTATAAAGATCTGCTACAGTTTTGATTGACTGAATAGACCACTCTGTCTTTTCACAATTTTAATTTCCCATTATAAATAAATAAATAAATAAATAAATAAATAAATAAATAAATATAATAATAATAATAATAATAATAATAATAATAATAATAATAATGTTTATAGCAGTAAGGTTTTCCACGTGTATGAGAAATTGCTCCTCACATTCCTTTATACAGCATGACATTTCACATTCAATCATCACAACAATTGTTAAATGTTCATTGCTATTGAGAATACGAACATGTCCATCTGTGATTGCCAGATGGTAACTTCAATGCAGCGGAACTATATAAAAAAAAATAATTAACCTTTGGTTCAGTGTAGTTTTTCGAGCTAGCTGGGGGCTATGGGTTCCAGGTTTGTATAGTCAGTTGCATTGTCAGGAAAAATCAGTGGTCACGATACACAATTATTGAGTTATGCATACCAATTATGTTTTCTTCCAGGAAGTTCAAGAAAGTCACAGTTAAATTTGCACAGCACACTCACTATTGTACAAGGTGTCAAGGTTTTAAGCAAAATCGTATTTAATAGACTCAACCTCAATAATAGTTCATTATTATTCCTGTTCAATCAGTCCCATATAAGTACGTATTTTTATTATACTTCGAAAAATGTATAAAATAAATAAGTACTTCACAATTGCAGCAACTTCTATCATCCTGGCAGCTTCATTGTGTTGTTTTAAAGAACGGAAAAATAACCCTTGAATTATTGCAATGTAGGCAGCTCTTGATCTTTTATTATTTGTTGAACAAGCTCTTACTTCAGCTTACAAGCACAGTGCTTTAAACTAGAGCTGCACAGGATTCACAGGAGTGTTGGACCCACAAACATGCTTCATACCGTTCACAAACAGGCCCCTTTCGAGCTCAATGATAGTCTATGGGGATTTGAGTTAAAAACAGATAAAAATCACAGACACCCCAGTGCTTTACACTATGTGGGATTGGATTATTTAATGACCTGATTCCAGCACCTCTGGTTCCATACTGATTACCTCTCTCAGTGGCTACCACATGCAATTTACCAATATCGCTTCTCTCTCAGTATTACAAACTGTTTCTACCTCATTACATTGCTCAGACAAGCAGAGAGGAATTTAATTTAGTCTACCGAAATACAAATCTATTGATTGAACCACCAAACAAGTCGGTTTTTCATGTACACTTCATAAGGAATAGTATGATTTTAAAAAGCTAGAGAAATTATTTTAGATATCTGCAGTAGTTAAGCCTATAATACAGTCATGCAAGAAATAAATTCAATCCAGTACTGCAATACCACATTATTAGATGGTCATGTAAGGAAAATAAATGACGTTCCTGCGTGAAAGAGCGCACGCAAAAAAAATGCAGAAGTTTCTCTTATTGATTCCAATAGTCAAAAGTCACACTTTTAGATCTTAATCATTATCATTAGATAATTATTATTATTATTATTATTATTATTTATTTCTTAGCAGACGCCCTTATCCAGGGCGACTTACAATCGCATGCAAATACAAATACAAATACATATAAATACAAATACATTCAAGTGTTATGTATTTAATACTAATCATTAGCATAAATTAGTTAGTAATGAGTTACCAATCTGAGGTAATGTCTTTTTTATTTATTAAAAACTGTAGAGCGAGAAAGCAAACCTGCCTGTTAAGATAGGAAGCCTGTTTATTTTTGCGTATGTTAGAGAAAAAAAATAGTGTTCCCTACCAGTGTGTGTCAACTTCCTGAATGCAGATGAGCTAAGGATGCAGTGAAAATAGTAGTTGAGCGGCACAGTTTATACAGCTTCAGATTTGAATTTGAGATGCAAGCTCCATATGAGCCTTTTTTAGGAATAGCGCCAAAGCTTGAGAACTTTGTACAAACTCTCAAGGGCTTGCTCGAATTCCAGTCGGAACTCTCAAGGGCTTGCTCGAATTCCAGTCGGAACTCTCAAGGGCTTGCTCGAATTCCAGTCGGAACTCTCAAGGGCTTGCTCGAATTCCAGTTGGAACTCTCAAGGGCTTGCTCGAATTCCAGTCGGAGCTCTCAAGGGCTTGCTCGAATTCCAGACCAAACTCTCAAGGGCTTGCTCGAATTCCAGTCGGAACTCTCAAGGGCTTGCTCGAATTCCAGTCGGAACTCTCAAGGGCTTGCTCGAATTCCAGTCGGAACTCTCAAGGGCTTGCTCGAATTCCAGTCGGAGCTCTCAAGGGCTTGCTCGAATTCCAGACCAAACTCTCAAGGGCTTGCTCGAATTCCAGTCGGAACTCTCAAGGGCTTGCTCGAATTCCAGTCGGAACTCTCAAGGGTTTGCTCGAATTCCAGACCGAACGTGTTCTCTGTAGCTCTATTTACAATGCTTGTTCTATATATTTTTTTTAAATTCGGTTTTGTGTGTGGGGGATCATTTTTACTTCTTACGGGATCAAAACAGAAAAACCTCACAAAACATTTATTTTGAACACCGCAAATAAACGTTCAGTGTAGTAATGAGTATTTATTTTAGCCCCATCTTGTATGTGTTGATCCCCATTCCTGGTGTTTACAATAGTGCATCTAGATCATTACAACACAGGAGCATTTTATGAACATGATAAGGTCACTCGGCACATCAATGCTTGTCTGATTCTAGCAGCTGATTGATCTCAAAACTTGGGCAACTTACAGGATCCCAAACCTACATCATGTGGGAGTCAATGCAAAGTCCTTAGGAACACTATAAACAAGCGTGTATGTGTGTGTGTGTGTGTGTGTGTGTACGTGCGTGCGTGAGGGTGTGAGTGTGTGTGTGTGTGTGCATGTGTGTGTGTGTGTATGTGTGTTGTATTACATTTTTGTTTTAGACTCATTTAATAGCTCTATTTCTACAAGCTAGCTTTTTATCTTAGTGTTTCTAATTTTACAATTAAAACCTAATTCTGTATCTCGTTTTTAATATCTGTTTTTATCAAATCTGTATTAATTTAAAGGGTTACATTGTTCTTGGGTGGGTGGGCGGGTGGGTTGGGGGTATGTTGTGGGGTGCTTTCGAGTAGCTTTATCCACCAATAGACTGGTGGAATAATAACACAGACAAACACAAGACCTCGGAGTTGCAGTTGCCCTCATTAGGAAGCCCAGGGTGTTGGAGCCTATTTGCCTCTTGGGGCTGACCACACAGGAGCTACATCCAGTCAGTGAATGGTCTCTTTGGGGCTGCAGGCTCCCCCCTCTCACACTCCAATTACCAGCTAACCCACTTCCGCTGACCCCACACCTCCATTCCTCCCTCCCCTTTGTCAAGTGCGGAGGGGCGAGAGGATAGGGAGGGGAGTGAGAGGTAGGGGGTGGGGGAGCTTTTTTATCCAGCTCTTTTGAGCAAACGTGTTAACAAAAGCCTCTTGAAACTGTTGGGCCAAAGCCTAGGGTGTTTACAGCGTCTGTATCTATAACCAACAAATCAAGGCTGCCCAGTTCCCTGTGAAAACGGACATTGCGATTTTTTAGTAGCAGCAAATAAAGGACCGTCCATCTGGGTGTTAGGACCAATTAGAGTGAAAAGTGTCAGCTGTGATTAAAGCACCACAGGGGGGACAGGGGGACGAGGGGATGGGGGGAGGGGGGGTCGGGATAGCCCTGGGAGAGGCTGCTGCTGATCACAGCTCATTTTGGTCTTGGAAGCAAGCACATACTATACACAGCTAAAAATCAATCCAACAGCTTTTTATTTTTTTTATAAAGCACTTAAAATATTACTCTGTAGGAAGATGTATTTTTTTTACTGTAATTTAAGATCACTGTGCTTAGCTAGGTTTAGCTAACCTGCAGTGTTTTGCTTTCATATGGTTAAAAAAAGGGGAAAAAAATGTTTTTTGAAACCTAAACCTCAAAGAGCTCTTCTCAATGTGTCCAGATGTGTGAAGGAACCAAAATCTGCTGTGCTGATTGCTGAGATGTTAAAAGCTCCTGGTGGCTGGGAGAGCAGGACTAATTTGGACTAATTGAATTGGATGTGGTGATCAGATAAGATTGTGGAATTAATCTGAAGTGTCACACTGTATAAAGACTTCCTTTCTTAGAGTGTCTGCTTCATGTGACCCACAGTAACACCCTGCAGCCTGGGAGAGGGCAGCACCAAGGGAGGAGGAGTAGCCTTGTGGTTACGAGAGAGGACAGGGAATCAGGACAGGGGTTGGGATTTGAGTTCAAAGTTTTTTACCTCTTTTCCAATTACACAACACCTGCTTACTTTAGGTTTGACTGACTCTGTGTCTAATTGCAGCAATATTCTGCCATCTGTGCAGTAAATGTAATGCTATTATTATTATTATTATTTATTTCTTAGCAGACACCCTTATCCAGGGAGACTTACAGTCGTAAACAAATACATTTCAAGAATCACAGTACAAGTAATAATACAATTAAGAGCAAGATAAATACAATGACTTTGGTTCTAGCAAGTACAAGTATGACAAAATACGATTCAATAATGGAGCAGATAACAGTGTCAGTGATAGTTACATCAGGATATAAATACAAAATACTACAGATTAAATAACACTTGACAGGTTACAGTAATCTAATTAAATGCAGTAAAATATGGGGCAAATAAGAGCAAGTAAAGCGCATTTAAGGAAGAGTGATAAGTGTCCAGGTGGTGCTGTCTGAAGAGGTGAGTCTTGAGGAGGCGACGGAGGGTGGTCAGGGACTGGGCAGTCCTGACATCTGTAGGAAGGTCATTCCACCACTGCGGGGCAAGAGTGGAGAAGGAGCGGGCTCTGGAGGCAGGGGGAGCGTAAAGGAGGTAGAGCCAGTCTTCTAGTGCAGGAGGAGCGGAGAGGTTGAGTGGGGGTGTAGGGAGAGATGAGGGTCTGGAGGTAGCTGGGTGCAGTCTGGTCAAGGCATCTGTAGGCTAGTACAAGAGTCTTGAGAGTGGTGATCAGGAGCCAGTGGAGTGAGCGGAGCAGTGGAGTTGCGTGAGAGAAGCGAGGCAGAGAGAACACCAGGCGAGCAGCGGAGTTCTGGATGAGCTGGAGCGGACGGGTGTCGGACGCAGGGAGGCCAGCCAGGAGGGAGTTGCAATAGTCTAGGCGGGAGAGTACCAAGGCCTGGACCAGGAGCTGGGTTGCGTAGTTGGTGAGGATGGGTCAGATTCTACGGATGTTGCTCAGGAAGAATCGGCAAGTGCGTGCCAGAGTGGAGATGTGCTGGGAATAAGAGAGGCAGGGGTCCAGGGTGACTCCGAGGTTCTTAGTGGAGGAAGAGGGAGAGAGTGTGGTAGATTCCAGAGGAACAGAGATAAAGAGATCAGAGGAGGGGGAGGAGGAGGAGGGAAAGAAAAGGAGGTCAGCTTTAGAGAGGTTGAGTTTGAGATGATGCGAGTGCATCCAGGAGAAGATAGAAGACAGACAGGTAGAGATACGGGAGGGGATGGTGGAGTCAGAGGTGGGGAAGGAGAGGAAAATCTGAGCATCATCATCATAGAAATGGTATCAGAAACCATAGGATGCGATGAGGGGGCCCAGGGAGCGGGTGTAGAGAGAGAACAGGAGAGGACCCAAGACTGACCCTTGTGGGACTCCTGTTGAGAGAGGGCGAGGTGTGGAGGTTGCTCCACGCCAGTTTACCTGGTAAATGCGGTTGGAGAGGTAGGAGGAGAACCAGGCCAGAGCAGTGCCAGAGATTCCCAGGTCAGCGAGAGAGGATAGTAGAATAGAGTGATCGACAGTGTCAAAGGCAGCAGAGAGGTCGAGGAGAATTAGGACAGAGGAGAGAGATGCAGCTCGGGCAGAGTTTAGTGAGTTGGTGACAGACAGGAGGGTGGTTTCAGTGGAGTGAGCAGAGCGGAAGCAAGATTGGAGAGGGTCGAACAGAGAGTGGTTGGACAGGAAAGCAGAGAGCTAGTGGTGTACAGCTCGCTCAAGGGTTTTGGAGAGGAAGGGTAGGAGGGAGACAGGATGGTAGCTCTGGAGGGAGGTGGGGTCGAGGGTAGGTTTTTTGAGGAGGGGAGTGATAGAGGCTTGTTTGAAGGCAGAGGGAAAGAGACCAGAAAGGAGAGGTGTTGAGAAGGGAGGAGATGAAGGGAAGTAGAGCAGGAGCAGCAGCTTGAAAGAGGTGAGTGGGGAGGAGGTCCAGGGCACACGTGGCGGGTTTGTGACCCTGGAGCAGGGAGGAGAGGTCAGAGTCTGAGAGGGGAGAGAAGGTGGAAAAGGAGGGTGAGTTAGTAGGGGATGCAGTGGGTGTAGGAGTTGGAGCAGGAGGGGGTGCGGGGGAGGGAGAGGTGTTAAAGAGTTTGCGGATATCTGAGATATTAGAAGAGAAGAAAGAGGCAAAGTCATCAGAGGAGATAGAGGAGGGAGGAGGAGGGGGAGGGTTTAGGAGGGAGGAGAAGGTAGAGAATAGTTTACATGGGTTGTTAGTGGAGGCTTGGATTACAGATTGGAAATAAGTACATTTAGCAGAGGAGAGAGTAGACGAGAAGGAGGAGAGGAGAGTGCGGTAGATGTCTAGGGCAGCAGGGAGTTTGGTTCTCTTCCATTTCTTTTCAGCAGATCGCAGTGTGATTCTTGCGTGGAGTGGAGCGCAGAGGAGAGCCAGGGTTGGGAAGGGAAGGGGCGAGCAGGTCGGGAGGTGAGGGGACAGAGGGAGTCGAGGGAGGAGGTGAGGAAGGAGAAGAGGGTGGAGGTAGCAGAGTCCACAGAGAGTTGTGAGAAGGAGTCGATAGGAGGGAGGTGAGAGACAGCAGTGGAGGCAAGGAAAGAGGGGGAGAGAGAGCAGAGGTTACGGCGGGAGGTGACAGTGGGGGTAGTTGGAGTAGGGAGAGAGGGGAGAGACAGAGAAAAAGAGATGAAATAGTGATCAGAGAGGTGCAGAGGAGTGACAGAGAGGGTGGAGGGGCGGCAGGCCCTGTGAGGTCCAGTTGACGGCCAGCTTTGTGGGTAGGAGGTGATGGAGAGAGACAGAAGTCGAAGGAGTGAAGGAGAGGGAGGAATCCGGCAGAGTGGCTGGGGTTGGAGAGATGGATATTGAAGTCACCTAAGAGATTGGAGGGAGGAGAGTAGATAGTCGAGTTCATCTAGTTCATCTAGAAAGTGAGCGAGAGGTCCAGGGGGGCGGTACAGTACAATTAGCAGGAGTTCACAGGGAGAGGTTAGTTGGACAGCATGAAATTCAAAGGTATTAACAGAGAGTGATGAGAGATCGGAGGGGACAGAAAAGAGTAAGGAGGGAGAGAGGAGAAGACCAGTCCCACCTCCCCGTCCAGTGAGATGCAGGGTATGGGACAGGACGTAGAGAGGGGACAGGGCGGCAGGAGTTACAGTGTTATCAGTGGACAGCCAGGTTTCAGTGAGAGCAAGGAAATCGAGAGAGGTGGGAGGCAAAGGCAGAGATGAAATCAGCTTTGTTAGCAGAAGAGTGACAGTTCCAGAGTGAACCAGAGAGTGTGCGGGAGGGATGGAGGGAGATGCAGAGGGATGACTCCCCCTCGCTGGACTCCCACAGCTAGACTCCCGGCTCTTTTGTTGAGGGTCTTCTGTTTGCTGGCGCTTCGTGTTGGCGCGGAAATAGCCTGCCTGATTAATATAACAGCTGGGTGGGAAAAGAACAACTGAACTGTGTGGAAACCATTCAAATAGCAAATCAACTTCTATTCAATTTAACCACACTCACCTGGTACTAATCACACACTACCTCACCTAATTCAAACACCACCTCACAATGTTACTGAATGTCATTAATTTAAAATTACTTGAAGCAGGAACTTACCTATCTGCCTCAGACCCTGGTTACCTGTAGACTGTAGTCGAACTATCTCTTGCATAGCTCGCTATAGCATCCCTGCCAGTATGGGACACATTTTCTTTAATATGTAGTTTCCATTGACATTAAACACTGTAATAGTTATATTATTGGTAGATGGCAGCCAGTGGTTGCCTGCAGATACCACTGCAGAGAGAGAGAGAGAGAGAGAGAGAGAGAGAGAGAGAGAGAGAGAGAGAGAGAGAGAGAGAGAGAGAGAAAGAGAGAGAGAGGATATTTGTTTAAGTATTGCTGTTCAGTAATACCCCAGCAAGGTCTTTGTCATACTGACCACTTTCCACAAAGCCCTTTTAGTACATGTCCAAGCCCCATGATGATGAGCTATGTTTGGGAAAGAATTGGATTTGAAGTACCCAGTTTGTTTTTTCCGATGCTTTGCAATGAAAGCTTTCTTCTCCATTGTGACTGTACTCTGACCCTCTAACCCTGCTTGTCTAGCCACAGCCTTGGCTGCTACCATTTGGATGATCACATGACCATGTCATGTGCAAAGTGCTGGCAATGGCCAGGATGCAGGTGGCTGGGAGAAACAAGGCAGGGTTCTGTTTCCCTGTCGCTTGCAAACAGCTAAACGGAACAAGTCTGCCACTGTCGTTCGCCATGAGGTCCGTCACGAGCAGTATGTGCTTCCATTCAAGGAAAAAAAATATAAGGAAGGGGAGGGGGGGAATCTCCAAATAAAATAGTTTTATAAACAGTTGAAAATCCTAATCTGCAATTCTTACCTTCCCCCCACCTCCCCCCACAGAGAGCTCTAAGAAAGGCCAAGCCCAATTAGAGCAGCTACACTTTCCAATCGGTCCTTTAATTTATTTGCAACTTTGAAGCGAACCAGAAGGCAGGGGGTTTAATCTGCTGTATGCAGGGCAGGGCTGAGTGCTCGCCGAGGTTACAGGCACAGTGGGCTGCCCCGGTCCGAGCCACGCAGATGTGTCAGCTCGGAGCCCTGCCCTGGCAAAGCCTGCTGGGGGGTCGTGACCTTTACAGAATTGATGCTTCTACATGTCAGAATCAATACAGGTCAAGCGCAAGCAGTGGCCTTCCGAGGGGGAGAGAGGGCAAGGCACGGGCTCATAGCTCATAGAGCAGGTTTAGAAAGGGAACCAATAAAGTAGAAAATACACTGGCATGCACAAAGCACAGCTAAGTATAATGAAACACAGTGAAAGCACGGTAAAGCATAGGTAAGCATTGTAAAGAATAACATGTTTTGTTTTGCCACAATGCAGAGTTGTAATGACTCGAGTCAATGACTCGACTCGACTCAGAATCAAGTCGCAATTTTTCATGACTCAACTCGACTCGAGTCATTGCCGTCAAATGACTCGACTCGACTCCCTGCTCAAAGGACTCTAATTGACTTGTCTCCCTGCTCAAAGGACTCGATTGACTCGACTCCCTGCTCAAAGGACTTGACTCGACTCCCTGCTCAAAGGACTCGACTCGACTCCCTGTTCAAAGGACTCGACTCGACTCCCTGCTAAAAAGACGTGACTCATGACTCAACTCCCTGATCAAAGGACGTGACTCGACTCGACTCCCTGCTCAAAAGACATGACTCGTGACTTGACTCGACTCCCTGCTCAAAAGACATGACTCGTGACTCGACCCTGCTCAAAGGACATGACTCGACTCGACTCGATTCCCTGCTCAAAGGACTCGACTCGACTCCCTGCTAAAAGCACATGACTCGACTCCCTGCTCAAAGGACTCGACTCGACTCGACTCCCTGCTCAAAAGACTCGACTTGACTCCCTGCTCAAAAGACTCGAGTCATGCAAAATATAATATAACTGACTATACACATCACAAAGAAATCACGCCGTCCTGTCGAAAAAGTTAGTAAATGATTGCAAAATGCAGCCGACAACTGCTGCGCGTGCACATTAGTATTTTACCTCAGACACGAGCAGAAGAAAAATTAGACGGGCCTGTGGGACTATCTCATTTTACGCATGCGCAATGCGCCAGGGGACACAGGTTTCTGAGGGGGTACGAATTGGTTAAAACACCTGTTAACTCACGATGTAACTCAGAAATGAGTTCAGATAAAACCTGCACCAACGGGCCGTTCGCATAAATTCCGCTTGCCTCTGAATTAATGAAAATACTTTGAAGCCACTCTAAAATGTACAAAACGGTATCATCACTGGTATTAGTTTCTAGCATACTTCTCGCTAGATCAATTTTTGTGTCGAGTGCAGTTCTGTAGCTGAGTCGTTTTGTCGGGCCTAGCAGCTCAACCATGTGAACATAATAGGCCTACAATAAAATAAAAACCGTTGTAAAAAAAAAAACTAACAAAAAAAAAACTTTTTTACATACTAAACAGGTAAAACAACAAGACCGTTTTTAATTTCTACAGACGGCACAAGATAGGTACCGTATTTCAGTTTGAAAACCAAAGCCTCTCATTGACTGAACAGGTTAACAGTAACAAGGAGGAACACCGATCTCCCCGATGTGGAAGGGGTGGAATGGGCGGGGTGGATGGGATTGATTGACAATTTGCAAGTGCATGCATTGAATGGATAAAAAGCACATCGAATGACAAAGTGCACACCTAATGGATAATAGTTACAAAGCCAATAAAATTGTACATGATAGATAAGCTCTAAAAATAGAGAGCTTTTAAGATTTCTTCTTTAGTTTAATTACATTAAAAGTGGCATATGGAACGTTTGGTTTTTACTAGTAAAAAGCAACGCACAAGCAGTTTTATGGTTTGTTTATTGATAAATATATTGACATAGGTTAAAAGTTAACAAGTTATACTCTACTATAAATCAATGTTTTATTCAGAATTAAACTTAAAGGGCAATTTAAAAATAGCTACAAAACATCAACTCCCTTAAGAGATATGGTGTTCAAACATAGATAAAATATACAACCATACATACATTAAATAAAGAGAATAGTGAGCACAAATACTTCCCAAATTACTTACTTTTCAAGCTTTCACCAGGCAACATTTTACTTATTAGAAACGTTTTAGATGCATTCATTGCCTTTATTTGTGTGCTAACAAAACCTGAAAAATAACTCCTAATCGGAGCTTTTTCTACCGTGTTGTTTAATTTGCCCTGGCATTATTTTTTAAAATATCGAATATCGACTACCTACTTATTTTGGAAAAATACCGCTTGCATTGTGCCTAAGTTTTTAATTAATTCAGATTCTCATTTTAGCCGTTGAAAAAAACTAAAAACCTACCGGTATAAATTAGTGCCAGTTACCGGTGCTATGTTTTGAATGCAGTTTATTCATATTGTCGCTTTACAGTCCTGGCAGGGTGTATAATTGTTAAAAAGTAACTCCACCACCGCAGGTATTTTTAGTGTACTCTCAGTGTTGTTGTTTAGTTTTTTTGGTGTCTGTTACAAAACTCAGAAATTACTATTTTCCTCAGGACTTTCTGTGATCAGTGATCAGAAATCTGTCTTGCTTCCCGCCTACACATTTGATTCCTGCGCTCCCTGCTGGTTATGACGTTATGATCACAGAATGGAGCTATAGACTAGAAAGGTGTTTTCTATTTCCTTAGCAGCTGTCTTAACAACCAGGCAGGTATGGGAGGTGAAAGTAACAACAATTAAATAATGAATGACAACTCATTACATGTTAAATTTAAGCAAGCATCGAATATTCAATTTTAGCATCAAATAATAAGTACTAGCATTAAATATTAAATTCGTGTATCAAATGTTAAATTTTAACATCAAATGAGCTTTATACATTCGATGTGCGCTTCATCCATTCAATGTGCCTTTTATAGCCTAGGCAACGTGCATCTCTGCCATACAAAAGCGCACAATAATTTCCAGTTGCACTATTTGGAATTCGTGTTATTTTTTTATTATTATTTTTTTTTTCTGGTTTTCTTTTAGTAGCCTAGCTAATGGCTTTCTGTAGGTGACATTTTGTTTTCGGTAAGAACTCAATAAGGGACATTCAGTCGTTAAGGAAGACCATTTCATTTTAAATGTTTTGTTTATTTTATTTTTAAAATTGTAACCTACAGTATTCGTTGCCTTTTTAAATGGTGGGTGTAGTTGTTTTGAACAAAAAATATGAAGAAAACGTTATTCATTGTTATTAATAGACCAGAGTTTGAGACGCCTTAACAAATGGTTACGCAGCACAATGAGTCAACAAAGACTCACACATCTTGCCATTGTATGCATGTCCACCTTGACATACTTGACAGTCTGGATGTTGTATCCCTTATGAGGAATTTTGTAGGCATGACACCGGAGCGCAAATCAGTGTTTGGAATAGCCGAATCTACACAGATCAATTTTATGTTATGTACAGTTAAGGATGGGTTGATGTTTTATTCCCGACACGTGTTTCATTCTGTTACTGTTTTTAAAAGTAATGTATTTGAAATAAAGTGTAAGCTTTGGGGACATTGTTTCTATAGCTGTTGCAAACATTTATTTCCTTCTCGTTTTTGAATAGTCTACAATGTAGCCGCTACGTATTGCAAACAATACACTGCAATGGTATACAATCATTCAGCTTGTGAATTGACATGACCTGTCGAACAGAATTAAAGCGTTACAGTGCCTAAGATGAATGTATTGTATTAGTATATCAATATTTTAATAAGACATGCAAGGAGGTCGTTACATTTTTTATGTAACATATGTTTGGAACGCAGTTATTAATGCTTTACCTTGTTGGTTTTTAGTGTTAGGCTACACAAAGTATTTTTTTTTTTTTTTTTTTGACATTTCATGCCACTGTGTTATTCCTTATAAAACTCACTTGGTTTGGTCTCTGCATATATGATTATGAAATGCACAAAAACGACTATTTTATATACATTTAGAAATCATTAAAAAAAAAAAAAAAAACACGCCCCCCCCCCCTCCTTTTTTGAAATTCGTTCCCGCGCCTCTGTACTAAGATAACAACTACCTAGCCTAAGTTTAATTAATCGTTTTTGAAATCTACCAGCGGCTTCTGTTGCATACACACCGCTGATAATAGTGCAGACTGTGGGCCAAACCAATGTTTGTGTTGGGGTGCGTATTTTATTTTAATCAATGTCGTCCTTCTGGAGTCCTCGGAATGCCTTTTATTATTATTATTATTATTATTATTATTATTATTATTATTATTATTATTATTATTATTATTATTATTATTATTTATTTCTTAGCAGACACCCTTATCCAGGGCAATTTACAATCTTAAGCAAATACATTTCAAGTGTTACAGTACAAGTAATACAATAAGAGCAAGATAAATACAATGACTTTGGTTCAAGCAAGTACAAGTGTGACAAAATACAATTCAATACTACAGCAGATAACAGTGACAGTGATAATTACATCAAGATATGATTAACTACAAAATACTACAGATTAAACACTTGGCAGATTGCAGTACTCTGAAGTACAGGATTAAATGCAGTAAAATAGGGGGCAGATAAGAGCAAATAAAGCGCAATTAAGGAAGGGTGATAGTGTCCCAGGGGAAAAACAGAGGAGTTCTACAGGTGCTGTCTGAAGAGGTGAGTCTTAAGGAGGCGCCGGAATGTGGTCAGGGACTGGGCGGTCCTGACATCTGTAGGTAGGTCATTCCACCACTGTGGAGCGAGGGTGGAGAAAGAGCGGGCTCTGGAGGCAGGGGAGCGTAGAGGAGGTAGAGCCAGTCTTCTAGTGCAGGCGGAGCGGAGAGGTCGAGTGGGGGTGTAGGGAGAGATGAGGGTCTGGAGGTAGCTGGGTGCAGTCTTGTCAAGGCATCTGTAGGCATCTGTTTTAATTTGTTTTTGTTTTTTAAAACAATTTAAATGCAATACCATAACAAAATATGTGTACAGGCTTTTTTAAAATTTATTATTTGTCCTGTGGTTGCCTTTAATTATTTTTTTCTGCACGTTTGTATATGATGTAGAATACGTGATTGTAAACATCTAACACTAGTACCTACAATACTCTTTCAAATAAACGTTATGATTTTAAATGTGCGGTTCTTAAGGAAGGTATTATTGCCATTGCTTGCGCCCAGACACCTTGCATTGTTTAGTTATGTGTAGTACAGACACTCTTTTTATATGCTTTTTTTTATTTGGGTGTTTATTTTACACATTTTAATGATTGTGTTATAAAAATAGAAGATGGGCTGCAGCTTCGCTCTTGTGGTTTTATAATATTCAAGAACCCCTGGATGGAATTGTTCTCTGCTGGTTGCCAGTGGCATGGTCCCTTCCTAACACTTCTTCTCTGCGCTTTTCCACAGCGTACAAGACCGTGTGTGCTGTGAACGGGCCGCTGGTCATCCTGGACAATGTGAAGGTATGCAATGTCTGGACTGCAGTCACTGTTTCAGGGGCGTCTTGGATTCAACACATGTGCTTATTACAGGACTACCATCAAAAACTGCTTTCTACATTATTTTATTTTTTTTATCGAAAATGTTCTGGAAAACCCAAAGGCACAAACATTTCCGTTTTCATTGTTGGGGAAGGAAATTACATTTTAGATGTTTTCCAAGACTGTTTAATATCCATTAACTCAGGACACACTGAGAACACGCATGAAATGAAGTTTGGAAAGGTCACCCAGAACTGCCCAGATTCTGACTGTGTCATTATACACGTTTTCAATAATAAAAACACAGTTAAGTATAATAAAAGAATAGTGAAATAATGATAAAGCATAGGTAAGCATTGCAAAGCACAGAGAGGTATGACAAAGCATATACAAAACAAAAAAAACATATCAAACAATGGTAATCTAAGGTATATGCCTAGTAGAATCATGAGAAAAACACGGGGAAAGCTGTACTGTGCAAAATGATATTGGTAAACATTAATACTATTAATACCGATATGAGCCAGGGGGTATCTCGTTAAACTTGTTGATGTATCAGAGATATTTTATAGAATATTTATTGTACACTGTAATGCAGGATAGTCTGCTGGGATGTCCCAGTACTTAATTGGCATCCGATCAGCGGTCCTATAACCCCCTACCCCCCACCCCCCACCCCCAGCCCCAGCAAATGTGTGTGATTACTAATTACATTGTAATACATGCCTTCTCCTGTTTGCACCCCTGTCATTCAGGACACAGCCATGGGGGAAAGGGGCCTTTCACAAAATTAAGCATGAATGAAAGTAACAACGTTATTTAAAAAGAGGCTACTAGCACAGAGACTGTCAGGTCACAAAAGGCAGCCCAGCCCCTCCGACTCTCCTGACATCCTGGCCCACCCTGAGCACACAAGAGGGTCAGTGAGTCAGAAAGATTCTGAGCCGCCCTCCATACAGCCTCTCTTTACAGACCCTCTCAGCCTGCTCCCTCCCGGCTCAAGGTCTTGTTTAACAAGCCCATTTGGGTGTAGGGCTTGATCAGACTACTTCCTCATTAGCGCCTCCCCTAATGAGCTCTCGGCTCTCAAGCTGGGCTGGCTGCACCTGGAGAGTTCATCTCCCCTGCAGAGTAAGATGGGATACCTACAGACCACCCAGCATCTCCTCTTCGACCCTCACTACAGGACACGGGCCAGCTGACCCTGAAGCATGCACCTGAGTCTGGTGTTTGTTTGTGCTAACTCAAGCAAACCATTCAATGTAATGATGCACACAGGAGGAGATGTGGAATGTGTTTAGTGGGCAGCATTAGGCTTAGGAAGGAGCATACAGATATGCAAGAAAGGGAGGGACTCAGTTTGGGGTTAGGGG
Source organism: Acipenser ruthenus (assembly GCF_902713425.1). Classification (NCBI taxonomy): domain Eukaryota; kingdom Metazoa; phylum Chordata; class Actinopteri; order Acipenseriformes; family Acipenseridae; genus Acipenser; species Acipenser ruthenus. Next base: position 89,805,844 of record NC_081190.1, on the reverse strand, counting down.
TATGGGTGTAGAAGGGAAAAGCTGTCAATAGAGGTAGTTCTGAGGGGTATTGGTTGATGTACTGTGTTATTCCATGCTGTCATATGGCAGGGGATTAGTTAAAATCTTATTGTGAGAATGGTGTTTTTTAAGCAGCATTTGCAATGAAGGTGCATGGGATAGGCCAAGGTTTTGAAGGCTTTGTATACAGTATCTAAGTTTATAAATTGTGTAGATTATGGAGTCAAACAAATTGTTAAAGAGATGGTCCTATACTACTACTGAGATTAAATTATTTTGTTATCATTTGTGCTGCATTGAGAAATATTCACTTAGTTTTAAAACAGTTTGTGTGAACTCTGGAGTTTGAGAAACTTTGAAAAACATATATGCATTACATAATACAGTAGATACATAGACAGGAAACTTGTGCATTTGATGCCAGGCTATGGCAGTGCCACCATTGGACATGCCACCCACTGACCTGCATCCACTACTCTCACCCCGGACATGCCTTTCCAACAAGTTAGTAAAAACGAGTCTAGCGCCATCCAAAGGCCTCCGGAGAGTACTGCAAACACAGATCCAAATAAGGTTAAAAAAAGGTCATAATCATTATTATTGTTATTTCCTCTCTTTTTCCAGTTCTCCAAGTTTGCAGAGATTGTGAATTTCACCCTCCCTGACGGGACAGTGAGGAGTGGACAGGTGCTGGAGGTGTCCGGATCCAAAGCCATTGTGCAGGTAAGCAGCAAGAAGACTTCCATAGAGAATGTTTCACTGGATTGAATTTGCATGGTGCCCTTATAAAAGCAGAGTCAGAACATTCTGAATATTCATTCCCCCTAGGAACTAACCTCCAGTTGGCAGAAACCACACTGAAGAGGCCTTGTGGTTAATTACAGACCACATAACTCTTGTATGTACATCTTATCCTGTGCACATATGTCATCCTATGTATAGAACACCACAAAACAGAAATACATTTGATAGTGGCTCAAAACAAAACACGGCACAACAAAACACGCACACACATACCTGGTCCTTTTTGTAAAATGGATCATCCTATTAACTTCACTCTTTCTTTCAATTTTGATTAACTTGACACATGTTTCTTTGGCTGCGTAACGTCTTTGGATGCCCCATGTACCCCCCCTCCCCCCCCCCCCCTCCTTAGACGCCTTGCTCACTAAATATTTTGGTGTCTTATGATAGGTTATCGTCTCCACTTTCCAGAAACACTAAATATTTGAATGACTTAGTTGTGGTGACTTAGTTACAGTTACCCAATTATGTTAATATGCAAAATAAATACATAAATAAAATAAAATAAATAATAATACAAAAATAATGTTTTTACTGTTTTAAGTAGGTGTTTAGTTAAATGGGGTTCTTACAGGCAAAACATATTTTGTAAATACTAGACAGCAGTTGACTAATATAATTATTTGAATGTATTATTTATTTGAATGTATTATTCATTTTATTATTTATCTTTTTGGCATTGTGGTTGTGTGTGGCAAAGTGCCCCGCCCCTGTGTGCATTTGTGTGTTCTGTGTTGTGTATATGCGTGCGTGTGTAAATGTTGGTGTATAGTCATTGGTACACGGGATATAAACGGGTCTGTGTTTCACGTGTATTTAAAAAGTGTAGATTTGTATTTAGGCACGGGATTGCACATCACGCACGTGCATTTAAAATATAATATGTGAACACGGGGTTTCACGTAATGAATTCACGTGCTGGGATTCAAGTGAGTAATTAATTAGTAATTGAATCCCAGCACAACAGTATATATAGATGCACGTTTCTGTCACTCAAGGTTAGGTGTTCGGTGAGTGGAGAACGGGATTGGAGACGGAGGTAAATGTTAGGAAAAAGAATAATAAGAAGAGTAATAGTTAACGTGTTTTCACTCACCGTGTTTGTTCGTCTGTCTGTCCTGCACCGTCCGTTTACTGTTTAGTCCGTTTTGTTTATATGTTTCTTTTGGCTACCAGTGCCGTGTCCTGTTTTGTGTTCTGTTCAAACCTTTTATTTTCTGTGCTGTTAATTATTAAATGCTGAGCGCGATCACGCGCTCAGCTTAAACAAACCACATCTCTCTGTGTATTCCTTCCTGCTTCCGGTCTGACGCCACCCACTCTGGCCGTCTTTGTGACACGTGGTGTCAGAAGTGGGGTAGCCGCGCCTCCAAGCGTCAGACCAGGAGGGGTCTGGGAAAAAAAAAAAAAAAAAGTCAATGGCAGAAGACGCCATCAAACTGCGGGGCTGGTTCCTAGAGAATGCTGGGCTGGAGGCCCAGTCTCTGCCCATAATCGTCCGGGCCCTGTGGATGATGGACAGTGAGAGATGGGAGGCCTATCAGGAGGAACACACCCCAAACACCTTGGAGGAAGGTGTGGAGTTTCTCCTCAGCTACCTGGAGGCAACGATAAAAGGAACAGCAGCCCAGGTAGCAGGCCCACCAGCAGAGGGTGAATGCCTGCTGTCCCCATCTCCACCAGCAGAGGGTGAGTACCTGCTGTCCCCATCTCCACCAGCAGAGGGTGAATGCCTGCTGGTTTTGCCTCCACAGCCCAAATGGGAGGAGCCTGAGCGTCCACAGCCCAAATGGGAGGAGCCTGAGCGTCCACAGCCCAAGCGGGAGGAGCCTGAGCGTCCACAGCCCAAGCGGGAGGAGCCTGAACGTCCTACGCCTGAGTGGGAGGAGCCCGAACATCCTACGCCTGAGTGGGAGGAGCCCGAACGTCCTACGCCTGAGTGGGAGGAGCCCGAACGTCCTACGCCTGAGTGGGAGGAGCCCGAACGTCCTACGCCTGAGTGGGAGGAGCCCGAACGTCCTACGCCTGAGTGGGGGGAGCCCGAACGTCCACAGCCCAAGAGGGGGGAGTCGGTGCGTCCACAGCCCAAAAGGGAGGAGTCGGTGCGTCCACAGCCCAAAAGGGAGGAGTCGGTGCGTCCACAGCCCAAAAGGGAGGAGTCGGTGCGTCCACAGCCCAAAAGGGAGGAGTCGGTGCGTCCACAGCCCAAAGGGAGGCAAGTCGGGGCTTCCACAGCCCTGGGACCCAAGCCACCAGCAGAGGGAAAATGCCTGCTGGTTCAGCCCCAAGAGCCGGAAGGGGAGGGGTTACAGGCTCAACCCCCTGAAAATTTTTGGGGGGGAGAAGGGCAGGATGCTGGTGTCCCCCAGCAGCCTCTCGCTATGCTGCTGAAGGCAGCACGGCGCGCACATGCCCAGCCGCCACAGCAGAGGGAGCCAGCACCGCCAGGAGCAGAGGAGCAGGAGCTGCCTCTGCCTCCGCCACCACCACCGCAAGGAGCAGAGGAGCAGGAGCTGCCTCTGCCTCCGCCACCACCACCGCAAGGAGCAGAGGAGCAGGAGCTGCCTCTGCCTCCGCCACCACCACCGCAAGGAGCAGAGGAGCAGGAGCTGCCTCTGCCTCCGCCACCACCACCGCAAGGAGCAGAGGAGCAGGAGCTGCCTCTGCCTCCGCCACCACCACCGCCAGGAGCAGAGGAGCTGGAGCTGCCTCTGCCTCCACCACCGCCAGGAGCAGAGGAGCTGGAGCTGCCTCTGCCTCCACCACCGCCAGGAGCAGAGGAGCTGGAGCTGCCTCTGCCTCCGCCACCGCCTGGAGCAGAGGAGCTGGAGCTGCCTCTGCTGCCCGTACCTCCGCAGGGAGTACGGTGGCCGGAGCCCCAGAAAGGGGAGCTGCCGGCCACGAAGAAGGGGGATGAGGTCTGGAGACCACTTTCCCCAGCAGCAGTTTCGCTGCAGGAGTTCTTGTGGCCGGAGCCCCACAGGAGGGAGCTGCCGGCTATGAAGAAGGGGGAGGTCGGGGGACCACCTGCCCCCGCAGCTTTTTCGCTGCAGGACGGGACCAGCATGCTGTCAGCCGTGCCACTACCGGCAGGGGAGCTGACAGCATGTCCAGCCATGGGCCCACTAAAGCCTCCCTTCCCAGCCCGAGACTTTGGCCGGGACTGCTGGGTATTTAAGGGGGGAGGTGGCCGTTGAGGCCATGTGTGCTGCGCACAAGGGGGGGTATATGTGGCAAAGTGCCCCGCCCCTGTGTGCATTTGTGTGTTCTGTGTTGTGTATATGCGTGCGTGTGTAAATGTTGGTGTATAGTCATTGGTACACGGGATATAAACGGGTCTGTGTTTCACGTGTATTTAAAAAGTGTAGATTTGTATTTAGGCACGGGATTGCACATCACGCACGTGCATTTAAAATATAATATGTGAACACGGGGTTTCACGTAATGAATTCACGTGCTGGGATTCAAGTGAGTAATTAATTAGTAATTGAATCCCAGCGCAACAGTATATATAGATGCACGTTTCTGTCACTCAAGGTTAGGTGTTCGGTGAGTGGAGAACGGGATTGGAGACGGAGGTAAATGTTAGGAAAAAGAATAATAAGAAGAGTAATAGTTAACGTGTTTTCACTCACCGTGTTTGTTCGTCTGTCTGTCCTGCACCGCCCGTTTACTGTTTAGTCCGTTTTGTTTATATGTTTCTTTTGGCTACCAGTGCCGTGTCCTGTTTTGTGTTCTGTTCAAACCTTTTATTTTCTGTGCTGTTAATTATTAAATGCTGAGCGCGATCACGCGCTCAGCTTAAACAAACCACATCTCTCTGTTTATTTACTTCCTGCTTCTGGTCTGACGCCACCCACTCTGGCCGTCTTTGTGACATTGTGTTTTTACATTTTTTATATTTTGTGATTTAGGATGTAATAAATATGGGAGAGAGGTTCGTTACTGATACACTAGTAGTTTAGTTTTTCTCTACGATGCGTCTCAAAGTAGATGTAAATGGTTCGTACCAAAGGTAGGCTGTTTTTTTTTGTTTGTTTGTTTTTGTCTTGGCACGGTGTATGGCGCTACATATTTGCTGGTCTCATTTCCTATGATGCTTAAGTTTTCTTCTTATTCGGCCAGCTTCTTATCCACATTCCAGCTTCTTATTCGCATCCCGCAAACGTAACCCCAATTTATTAAGTAACCAGTGTATTTCAGGGGTACAATCGCTTTAGACCACTTATTTCAAAGTTGACTCTCACAGAGGGGGAAGCCCTCTCTGTCCCACATATGTATTTATCCCAGCCGAAAACAGGTTTTGGTCCAGAAACTGCGGGCAAACATGGCACAGATTGCAAGTTGTCCAATAACGCAAATTGAATAAGTAAGCAACCCCAGTTACTTAATTGGATAACATGCCAACTTGCTATCTGTGCCACGTTTCCCACTGTTTTTGTATCAAAATCTGTTTTGGGCCCGGATATATCAAGGAGACCGGGGACAGTTGTACCATTTTTTACCTTTCTCTCCATTACTCACGGATGATTTGAGCTATACTTTGATACAAACAACTTACATCTGTCCTCTACCAATCCCCATAATTATCCTGTTTGAAGAGATGATTTACATATGGCAAGAGGGCTTGAAATGTAAGGTGTCCGATGTTACAACTGACCCCATGGCCAGGGTCAGTTGTAAGGGGGTTGGGGTCAGATGCAACATTTTGTGAAAAATAATTAAATAAATAACAACACGTTTCATTTAACTCAAGAATTGAATGTTTTATTGAATAAGATCAATTTTCACATGAAGCAAATATTTTTGTTTTTATTTAACTCAAACACTGAGTATCTTTATTGAAAAATAAACATGTTCGCAAGACATTTTTTTGTCCTACTTTTAAAACGTTTTAACATCCCTAATATTATAGGCCTTATCAAGCAAGAATATGTCACTCTGAGTCACAATTGTGATGTAGGAACATTTTGTTTCCTTCAGTGCAAGATTCGTGTGCCCAAATATAATTCAGCTAATGGTGTATGGGGTTAATTGTAACACGTGTTACAACTGGTCCCAACCCAGGGAGCCATTACTAAACCTCATGTTCCAGCAAGTAACAACAAAACTAAGACCAATCAATTGTGTCAATTATAAGTACAGAGATCAGGGATGAGAATGCTAAAAGCCTGGATCCATAAACTGGATAACACAGGTATATATCACAAAAAGAAAATTCTGGAACAAATGTACTCAACACAGAGCGTCGGAAAGGGTACAACTCTTTGAATGTGCAGATTATATGCAACATGTTGTTGCTAAATGGCCGGGCTGTACGCATGACGCATTGATATGGACAAACTGTGCCGCTAAAACCATTGGAGAGGAAGGTGGGGCCTCCACCTGCTTTGTCACACTCACGTCTCCACTGTACGGATTTTCTTCTCGTGCGGCTACTATAATCAGCCCATTTTTTAGCCTGTTCTCAAGATATGGCCCTCCAGTCACTTGTAGCACTCATTTTAGCAGCAATTTCAGTCCATTGAACCGTGTTTGCAGTAGACGTTACACGGCCGCCAAGTTTTGCGAACAGTAGGTCCTTGTGGCGTTCCACTTCTTCGAGTTAAACAAATAAACTCGCTTTGCCATAATGCTTTCTCTTCTTAGACGACGTCTTAGCCATTGTTCACCAACAGTTAGAACCACTGATTTTCCTACTTCAACCCACAATGGCCCTTAATTTTTGACATCATCATATAGGGCTCTATACTCAAAGGTGTCGGTGTTTCAGTGTTGTGGTAAACATTTTTCCGAACATTTTTTTTTTTTTTTTTGCACATTGTCGGAAAATCGAAGCGATACTCAAACAAAATCCTCTAAAATAAGGGAATTCAGTGAGCACACATTACTCCTTATATTCTTCTGTACAATCAGTCAATTTAGGATTCAATCCGTGAAAACAAAATGTATATTAACAGGTAGATTGCCTTCCTCCCAGGAAAACAAGACGAAAACAGAACAGCAAAAGCAATGAACTACGATTCAACTGTTTCCAAAGAGAACTTATTACCGGGATGTTCCATGTTTTTACAGGAATCGGCTGAAAACGAGCTCTTCTTGGTTTGGGGTACCATTTATTTTTTTAAAAAAAAAACTAAATTAGCTTCTAAACATTGGAATTGTTAATTCCTGTCATTCCATGTTGTTCATTGTGCACCTTTCCCCCATATCCACCAGTGCAATGGTTTAAGCCAGTAGGTCTGTCCAGATAGGTTTTCTTTTTTTATCTTAAGTTTAATAAGCGGCACGTACGTCGATGCTCAGTATTGTTATACAAACATTTATATATTAGAAGAGGTTGAACTACTACAGTGTACATGAATGAAGGTTGATAGAATAAAAAAATGCAAAACAACCTCAAAATATATATACAGCTCTGGAAAAAATTAAGAGACCACTGCAAAATTATCAGTTTCTCTGGTTTTACTATTTATAGGTATGTGTTTGGGTAAAATGAACATTTTTGTTTTATTCTATAAACTACTGACAACATTTCTCCCAAATTCCAAATAAAAATATTGTCATTTAGAGCATTTATTTGCAGAAAATGACAACTGGTCAAAATAACAAAAAAGATGCAGTGTTGTCAGACCTCGAATAATGCAAAGAAAATAAGTTCATATTCATTTTTAAACAACACAATACTAATGTTTTAACTTAGGAAGAGTTCAGAAATCAATATTTGGTGGAATAACCCTGATTTTCAAGCACAGCTTTCATGCATCTTGGCATGCTCTTCACCAGTCACATTGATGTTGGGTGACTTTATGCCACTCCTGGAGCAAAAATTCAAGCAGCTCGGCTTTGTTTGATGGCTTGTGACCATCCATCTTCCTCTTGATCACATTCCAGAGGTTTTCAATGGGGTTCAGGTCTGGAGATTGGGCTGGCCATGACAGGGTCTTGATCTGGTGGTCCTCCATCCACACCTTGGTTGACCTGGCTGTGTGGCATGGAGCATTGTCCTGCTGGAAAAACCAATCCTCAGAGTTGGGGAACATTGTCAGAGCAGAAGGAAGCATGTTTTCTTCCAGGACAACCTTGTACTTGGCTTGATTCATGCGTCCTTCACGAAGACAAATCTGCCCGATTCCAGCCTTGCTGAAGCACCCCCAGATAGGTCCAATTTTCAGCTTTTCCCAACACCTGGTTGTCTAATGGTTAGACGGAGACCTGGAGAGGCCTACAAGCCACAGTGTCTCGCACCCACTGTGAAACTGATAATTTTGCAGTGGTCTTTTAATTTTTTCCAGAGCTGTATATATATATATATATATATATATATATATATATATATATATATATATATATATATCTTTCGTATTTCAATTCGAAAGCAAATTTGATTCGTATGGAATATAGAAACGCGTGATAAGTGTTCGTAATTGGAGGTGATAACTTGTCGTAAGACCTTTCGTATTTCCACTTACGCATTCGGGATATCCAAACGGGCCCCAACTCTCTACACCCTCAATCTGAAGAATAATACAAGGATACAGCAGAGTAATTCAATACTCATATTGTTATGGTTCTAAAGTTTTTAATACAGTACCTTAAATGGAAAAAGGTACTGTAGCAAAAGCACAGATTTAAAAGTCTGTGAAAACCTGGGTTAACGTAGTGCCTGTTTTAAACTAAATGCATTCGTGCAGCTTGCCTCCTTTGGCTTGAACAAAAAAAAAACTGTGTTTTGTTTAAAACTAAAATGTACTTGCTTTGAAATCTGCCTCACCTTTCTGGATACATTTGTTGGTACAGTAATTGTGCATTCTCTGTGACGAGCATGCCGCTTACAGGAGCGCCTATGTGGTTGCATCGCACTCATGGTTAAGTGATTGCATACTTCCGTTTGAAAGTGGGGTGTTTGGTAGACCGGTCAGTTTTGTAACTTTGGTGTTCATAACTCTGGGGTTCTACTGTAAATGAAATCCAATAATGCCCAGCCAATTTGAATGCGCAAAGAACGTCAATGAGTTATTTGCTTAGCAATGGGCTCAACAACCACGAGCCTGTTCCCAGGGGAGACCAGATTTCGCACCGGCATGATCATCCAGTACTTCCAGATTTAGGACTATACCACTGCTCATGATATGGTTCCCTAACATCAGCAATAAGTTTTGCAGAACAAGTAACAGTGATATAAGACGTTGAGCATTTTACGACTAAAGAAATGTGAAGTATAAAATGTAATTATGTACCATTTTTGCCGCTCCCTTCAATGTGACGCCCTGCGGCAGCCTGTTCTGCCTATATGGTTACGCCGCCCCTGGGTGGGGGAGGAGGTAAATGGGGCATGCATTCTGTATTGTTTATAATGAGCTACACTTTTGGGGTGCTGCTGCTCGTGGAGTACGGCTTGCTCATTAAAATCGTTACTGTTTTTGCAAAGAGGGAGTGATAACCTATCTAGAGATACCTAGATATTCAGTGAGCAAGGCGTCTAGGGGGTAAATTGGGTATCAAAAGACGTGTCCTCCATGCGTTCAGTGTTGGTTATAATGGGCTACATTTTGATTGTCTTTTAAATGGTACCAATATATTTATTGATCAAGATGTGTAAGTGAGTTAAAACACACAGAAAAATGACACGCTGCTTTGTCAACTGCACGGCGAATAAGTAACCAACTTCCACGTACCTCCACGTCACGTGTTGCACTTACTCTGATGGTATCGCTGCAATTAGACCCTGTGACCTACAGCAACAGTACCAGGATTCCGCAGTTTCTACAGACTGAAGCATTTACATATTGTGAATGATATATAATTCAGCGGTTGTTCAATTTCTTCTTAAAATACATTTGAGAGTGACTCTAGTATCACAAGGAAACTGACAATTTGGATGACCAGATCCAACCTAGCAGTTTGGAGTAGTGATTAGGGCTCTGGACTCTTGAACGGAGGATCATGGGTTCAATCCCAAGTGGGAGACACTGCTGTTGTACCCTTGAGCAAGGTACTTTACCTAGATTGCTCTACTAAAAACCAGACTGTCTAAATTGGTAATTGTATGTAAAAATTATATCTTGTAACAATTGTGAGTTGCCCTGGATAAGGGCGTCTGCTAAGAAATAAATAATAATAACCTCTCAGTAAATTGTAAACCCTGTTTCGTGCACCTCATTGCAAAGATAAGTTAGCATAATTTTTAAATTTGTGGGACACATATGTCCCTTGTACCTTAAAGGGTTAACCCTTGCTAGGGCTGCACCTGTAGTTCTGTTCGTGGGTATACGTGCTGTTTCACACACACCTGCACACTCAAAGCCGTTGCAGAGATCTCACGTGGCTGCCTGTCCTTGCTGCGGCAGCCTGACTCAAATACGATAAGTAGAGCTCGCAAAGGTACCCGCGGCATTAAAGGAGTGCAGTTTGGCAGCGCTCCGGCAGAGGTTCTGGCCAGGTTAGCTGTGTGAGAGAGCCTTGTTGTTTTCACAGATTGAGCACAAGGCGTGAGCGGTTCTTCAGGTTGCAAGCCGCAGACAGGCTAGGGAGGCAGGGAAGGAAGGAAGGAGGAAGGGGACAGAGGGGAGGTAGAATAGGTGAAAGGGGAAGGGGAAGCAATTAACCATTTAAGGTACAAGGGACACACGTGTCCCAGTCACACAAATAAAAACAGTTCGAACTTTCTTATTTTTGCAATGAGGTGCACGAAACAGGGTTTCCAGACAGGTTTGATCTGATCGTCCAAATTGTCAGTTTCCATGTGATACTTGAGTCACTCGCAAATGTGTTTTAAGAAGAATCAGTTTGAACATCAATACATAAATACAAACATACATACATAAATAAATAAATAAATAAATAAATAAATAAATCGGAAAGAAATCCCTCTTTGACACTTGACACTCAGTTTGCAATGACACTTTTTACAAAAATAAATGGTTAACAAATGAACCCCTGGGCATTATCAAATCATTTTCTTTCTTTCCATTTTACGTTCTAAATTAGGTATGAACATAAATTACAAATATATTTTCCTAGATTTAGCTTTCTAAATTCTTGGCAACTTCGGTCTCATTTGACAGTATGGTACTTTTTTTCTATAGGCCTTGCCTTAGGAATGACCTTAAGAACATTTTCTGATGTGTTTTGAAAATGCTTAATAGCGCCCGACTGCTCTAAGGGGTCTATTCTGGCTTGGTTTACGCGCGATTTACGCACTGGAAGAAGGGTTTACAGGACCATGAATGGTAAATACAATACCATATGTGAGCATGTAAACCCTTCTTCCACCGCATAAATTGTGCATAAACCAAGTCAGAATAGACCCCTAATTGCGGCGACTGGGTATCAAAGAAGCGATCTATTTTCCATAGTGAAATCAAATTAGTCTTTCCGTTGAATACGCACAGAACAAAAAATACATCTTTAAAAATACATTTAAAAAAACAAAAGAAAAAATGTAATTGTACTGATAGAGTTCTTAATTTGGTGACAAATAAAAAAAATAATTTAGCGCTTTTGTGATTCGTACATTATTGGATGCAGAGCTCCGGAAAAAAAGGCGGGGGGAGGACATGACAGGACATCGTGGTAATTGAAGTTCTGCGCTGGCGATGACATAACGGAAATGAATAGAAAAAAACATGCATGCATGCTAACAATAGCCAAAAAATAACCAATGCACCAAAGACAACAGTAACCCGCCGGATAGTTTTAAAACAAGTGAAATTTGGCTGGAATAATGCCAATCTATCAACACTGGGGGCGTAGCCTAAAGTCGCATGCGAGACGCATGTAGGCCTTAATATTATTAATGTTACCTCAAGTTCAATGTACAAATAAAAGGTGAGTTCGTATAATTTATTTTAGAAAATCTGTATTTGAATTATCCTTCCGGTACTTTAAGCTTTATGACTACACCACTGAGTATGGACAAATGTGACAATATTTTTTTGAGTCATCGTTGAGCCAAATATGTCTTGATCAATTTCAGCCTGGAAAAGCTACGCTCATCAGAAGCAACCGTCACTGGAATGATCTGTCGGCTCATCTGTTTTCATGCATGAACTGCTGTTCTTCCAGCCCGTATCAAAGTTTACAAAGTGTAGTACAGCATAGTAAAAACATAACGAAAGCACGCTAAAGCAAGGCTAGCATGGTAAACCATTGGTAACAAAGTTAACCAGCACAATACAAACAGTACTCAAGGGACACGTTTACTTCTGCACCATTCTGGTTCTCTTAAGAGGAAGAGAACATGATGCAATGTAAATAATATTAATAATCTTCTCCTCCTCCTCCTCCTTCTTCTTGTTCTTGTTCTTGTTCTTGTTCTTGTTCTTCTTCTTCTTCTTCTTCTTCTTCTTCTTCTTCATTGCAAACTTTTATTTATCTATGAACTGCCAAATTTAACAGTTTAATCATTAATTCATTATATTAAATATAATATTAAATCGTGTATAGTTATGGTTCATTTTAATATAGGTGCAATTTTATTTTAATAGCCTTGTTCTTAATAAAGTCATAGTCATAAAACTGTCATAAAACCGCAATCATTCACCAATACAAAGAACACTGCATAATACTAAAACATAAAACTGCAATCATTCACCAATACAAAGAACACTGCATAATACTAAAACATAAAACTGCAATCATTCACCAATACAAAGAACACTGCATAATACTAAAACACAAAACTGCAATCATTCACCAATACAAAGAACACTGCATAATACTAAAACATAAAACCGCAATCATTCACCAATACAAAGAACACTGCATAATACTAAAACATAAAACTGCAATCATTCACCAATACAAAGAACACTGCATAATACTAAAACATAAAACTGCAATCATTCACCAATACAAAGAACACTGCATAATACTAAAACATAAAACTGCAATCATTCACCAATACAAAGAACACTGCATAATACTAAAACATAAAACTGCAATCATTCACCAATACAAAGAACACTGCATAATACTAAAACATAAGACTGCAATCATTCACCAATACAAAGAACACTGCATAATACTAAAACATAAAACTGCAATCATTCACCAATACAAAGAACACTGCATAATACTAAAACATAAAACTGCAATCATTCACCAATACAAAGAACACTGCATAATACTAAAACATAAAACTGCAATCATTCACCAATACAAAGAACTAGCCAGTTCTTTTTGTACTTTATAATTAATTAATTAATTAATTAATTAATTAATTAATTAATAGTAACTGTACCGCATTTGCCGATCAACATTGAACCTACTTTTCGTTTTAGGTTTATAAATTATTGATATTATTGGTTTTGAATAGGCTGGGCTATTGATAAGGATTTCAATTGACTTAGAAACAGATTGTATTCCGTTTTGTTTTTAGTCATTTTTCTTGATTGTGTGTGTGCGTGTGCGCGCGCGTGTGTGTGTATTTGCTATGTTCAAATACCCATAGCACATTGCCTTGTATAGGACCGGTTCATTTATTTATTTTGCATATTTGTATTACTTTGTTTTGTAACACATTTTAATAAATCAATAAATAGTAGGCTTATATGATCTTAACTATTTATTGTGTTTTAAATAATTCGTAAATATATTTACTACCAGAATCAACATTATTATTATTATTATTATTATTATTATTAGTAGTAGTAGTAGTAGTAGTAGTAGTAGTAGTAGTAGTAGTAGTAATCCTAGTCGTAGTAGTAGTGTTATTATTATTCGATAAAAGTAAATCACGTATTTCTTAATATCCGACTGTAACTCTTCTCATTGTTGTTTTTGTTGAGAATATGTCACTTTCCGGTTTCAGAAATAATTGCTTTGAAAAAAAATAAGAATGTTCCTATTGGTTTTTTTTAGCTTCAAGGCGCACAGCTAGTAAGAATGAAATTATCTTTTTATAGCTTTTTTAGCCTCTACATCAATTTCAATTCGCTAAAATTGTATTGTTATTAGGTACTATTAGTATTATTTTAGCAACGTCAAATGTTAAAAAATGATATTATTTTAAACTATTTTTTTACATTTTAGAATTTAATCCATACTTACAATCATAACTTATTTAAACAGTTTCGGTAGACGGTAACGCTTTATATTGCGTGGCATAAATTAATATTAAATAGATTATCAATTGCATATTGAATTAATGTTAAATTAATATGTAATAAATATGCAAGAGCTGGTTTCTTGCCAAATGTTAACCAAATGTCGATTGAAAATGTAATTGCATATCACGTCTATTTATATTACGTTTTGTTACCCTTGAAAATATGTAATAATTTCCCATTGTTTACATGTCCTTATTGAAAATACAGTTAACCGGACTTAAATGTTAATGGGAAGTAACAAGGAATAATTTAACGTAAATTTAATATCATTTGCATATTTATTAAATATTAATTAAACATTAATTTACTATGCAATTGCATATCTATTTAATATTAATTTATGTCGCGCAATATAAAGCGTTACCAGTTCAGACTGCGGGCTCTTTCCATTCCCCGTCTCCCCAACACTATACCCGGAACAATAAACACAATAGCCGTTATGTCTATTGAAATAGACTCTACGTTTGTTCATCTGCTTTAAACCGAAATGTTCAAGAAAAATGTAAACGGACATTGCCGAATTGTTTCCTCGAGTAGGCCTAACCATTGCCCGGGTCAGTGCTATTTTCACTTCAAGATTAACATGCGCCTAATTGTCCAGGCCTCATATATGTCTTGATATCGTGATATAAACCACTAATAACCAAACGGATGGCCGTCTTTTACAAGTTTGCGAACTGCCGTCTTTTACAAGTTTGCGAACTGTTGCTTTAAAACGCTTACTGATGAAACACACCATTGTTTTCTGCGATCACTGGCACAGTGACAGCGTCGACCAAATATATCTCACCCCTATCACCGCAGCATTCACACGATAAAACCTCGTTTAAAAGGTTCTTCTCTCTCTCTCTCTCTCTCTCTGTCTCTCACCTACATATCAAAACAGCGTCAAAAATGTGTGCTTGTTAATTTTATCCTTGGTCAAGCGAAGTTAGCCATTTATAAATCTCGAAAAAACATGCTTGGAGTGTTTTTAGAGTCCTGCTTGTCAGGTAGATTTTTTTTATTACCGTTTGGTAATGGACTTGGACAAGTTTAAACAGACGTAGTGTGAGGGGGGGGGTGGGGGGGGGGGGGCTGTGTGATGTGAGTAAGGAGGGAGAGCTCATTTTGTTATTTTAACCTTGTCACGCTAAAAGATTTATATTGGAACTTTTGTTGTTTTTTTTTTGACTGCTTAATTGTTTTTTTTTGCTGTGATGGTTTATTTTGTGGCTATCTTGTTTTATGTATTTTTGTTTTTTTGTTTCAATAAAGGGATTTCAAAACTCTCTCTCTCTCTCTCTCTCTCTCTCTCTCTCTCTCTCTCTCTCTCTCTTTCTCTCTCCCCTCGCCCATCTCTTTATTATCCCCTCTAATTTGTTCCTGCAGGTATTTGAAGGGACCTCTGGCATCGACGTCAGGAAGACTACATGCGAGTTCACTGGAGATATTCTCCGCACACCTGTTTCTGAGGACATGCTGGGTAGGTGTGGAGAGAGACGCCCCAGCCAAAAGCATTCCGCGCCAGCAAGGCGATAATTTACACAAATTCATCATCATCATCATCATCATCATCATCATCATCATAATAATCAACTTTATGTATTTATTTAGGTTTGCGCGTTTTTCAGATGTCAGATTTGAAATTAAACTGTATACGTGTATTTAAGAATTTTTTAATATTCATACTTAACAAAACAAACACACACACACACGTATTTAGGAAGATAAAAAAGAAAGAAAGAAAGAAAGAAAGAAAGAAAGAAAGAAAGAAAAATACTGTATACAGCACTTAATGCAGGTACATCTTTTACATTTTTAGTTGTCCAGTAGTTTACATTACAAAGAATTTGAGACAGATAACTATAATTCCTGGATTTTAAAGTAAGTACCAAATTTGACCCACCGGTGGGGCAGTGCATCCTCGAGATGAATCTGTATGTATAAGAAAATAGATTCAGCAACGGTGGTACAAATTATTAGAATACCCTGCTCCTGGGGGGGCGATTCCAGTCCAAGTGTTATTAAATCATAAGAATACCGGACTGACCTGGTTAAAGGATTTATTAGGTCAATGTTAAGGCTGGAACAAAGAACTGGACTGGAATACCTTGGGAAACTGAACCTGTTTAGCTAGGATAATAGAAGGTTTTGGGGGACTTGGTCATCTTTCTTTTTTAAAGATAGGAGTGGTTCAATTATTATTCATTACCTATTTTTTCAATAGTTTTTTTAGAATTATTACACCGTGTAAATTTTTTTTTGTTCCTGGGTAGTAAGTGTTATTTCCTAATTGCTTATGCCTCAAAAGTATAGAACATGGCTATTATTCCCCACAAACTTTGCTTTTGTGACCAGGACAGTGATATTTTGAAATTTACCTATTTTCCAGAACATTCCAGATAGATTCAGTGCTGAGTAAACTTGGAGTAACTTCTAGAACTTTCTATAACTTTCCAGTAATATAAATAGTAGTATAAATACAGGGGCCTTAAGCCCACCAGTTCAGTTTAGTTCCAGCTGCCTAAGTGGATACATATCTGCATTTTTCTGAGATGGCATCAAGGTCATAGGAGACTTCAAAATGGTGGCATTCCTGATGGGTCTCCAAGGCGGTTTTACCAAGTTTCCCTCCTATCTTTGCCTTTGGGACAGCAGGGACACCAAGGCGCACTACCACAGGCGGGACTGGCCACAGCGGACCGAGTTCTCTGTGGGGAGGAACAACGTCAAGTGGGAGCCACTGGTGGACCCCCGGAAGGTGCTGATGCCACCACTGCACATCAAATTGGGCCTTATGAAACAATTTGTCAGAGCTCTAGATAAGGAGTCAGCAGCCTTCAAGTACCTTCAAGACTTCTTCCCTAAGCTGTCTGAGGCAAAGGTCAAAGCCGGTGTCTTCGTCGGACTACAGATAAAGAAGATCCTGGAGTGCAATGAATTCCCCAAGAAGCTCACTAGTAAGGAGAAAGCAGCTTGGAACAGCTTTGTCGCAGTGGTTCGGGGCTTCCTGGGCAATCACAAGGCCGAAAACTATGTGGAGCTGGTTGAGACTCTGGTGAAGAACTACGGCACAATGGGCTGTAGGATGTCCCTCAAAGTCCATATCCTTGATGCTCAGCTTGATAAATTCAAGGAGAACATGGGAGCGTACTCGGAGGAGCAAGGCGAGCGCTTCCACCAGGATATACTGGACTTTGAACGCCGCTACCAAGGACAGTATAACGAGAACATGATGGGAGACTACATTTGGGGGCTGATTCGTGAAAGTGATTTACAGTATAATCGTAAATCTCGAAAAACTACTCACTTCTAAATCTTTTGTAGTCATTTTTGTATTACTTTAGTATAAATACATGTTAATTTGGATTCATATGTTGTTTTTTTCTGACTTTATGTGAACGAAATGACACAAATTCGCCCGTTTTCTCATTGGAAATAGGTAAATTTCAAAATATCACTGTCCTGGTCACAAAAGCAAAGTTTGTGGGGAATAATAGCCATTTTCTATACTTTTAAGGCATAAGCAATTAGGAAATAACACTTACTACCCAGGAACAAAAATTGTGTTACATAGTGTTATTATTATTATTATTATTATTATTATTATTATTATTATTATTATTATTATTATTATTATTATTATTATTATTATTATTATTGTTGTTGTCATTTTTCTTGATACTGCATACTTGTTTTAACCAACATGTAAAGCACTTTAAGATACTGTGGTATGAAAGGCGCTATATAAATTAAATACAATAAAATAAATAATTTAACGTGCTGCAGTTTTGGTGAACATGCTGTTGATAGAACACAACGCTAAATGTGCTCTCCTCCGCTTCTCTGCTTTCAGGTCGCATTTTTAATGGATCCGGGAAGCCAATCGACAAGGGTCCTTCTGTGCTGGCTGAGGATTTCCTTGATATCAATGGCAAGTACAGTTTACATTTCAGGACATCTCCAGACTTCTCTGTGAGGCTGGCTCTTACAGGCAGTGCTGTAATTAAGCCGGAACACTGTTTCCTTTAGACAGCTCAGACATCATTGTTCTGCCACTCACACAGACATGTAAAATAAAGCATGTTGACATGATGGAGAAAGACACTTTATGGAAATACTTGTAGAAATTAGATAAATACATTACCTATTATTATATCTGTTACTAAAAGTTCAGTATACCACGACTGTGGACACAAGCCTCTACACTCAAGTGTCGGTATTTCAGTGTTGTGGTAAACATTTTACCGAACACATTTTTTTTAGCATTGTGTCGGAAAATCGAAGCGATACACAAACAAAATCTCCTAAAATAAGGGAATTCGGTGAGCACACATTCATCCTTAAATCTTAAATACGTCGGTACAATCAGTCAATTTTGGATTCAATCAGTGAAAAGAAAATGTATAATTGACAGGGAGTAACAGGCAGATGATGTTCCTCCCAGGGAAAAGCAGACAAAAAAACGATCGAATATCATCATGAACTACGAGGAAACAACAGTTTCAAAACATAACTTATGCCGGGTTTTACTAATGACAGGAACCCGCTGAAAACCAGCTGTTATTCACATGCGTCAGGCTCTGGTGAAACATTTATTTAAAAAGCGAATTTGTATATTTGTCTTTTAACCATTAATCCTACATAAATGTGTTTCTAAAATATGCTACAATTCCTGCAATTCCTTATTATTCATTGCGCACCTTTCCCCCCATCCCCACTAGTGCAGTGATTCACACAATCCGTAAGTCAATAGTGGAAGATTTGTCATTTCATTCCAGATGTTGTTTATTTGAGATATAATAGAAGAAAATAATGTAGAATGAAGAGTTTTCCTAAAGTTAGGCATGTATAGCTCACCTTGGAACCATGAGCACCGTTGCTGCCTTTATTATAAATTCTTTATAACAATAACAAAGTCCGCATTTTGTATTGGTTCGGATGCGTACCTGTGAACCTCTGTCTAAAGGCTTTGTCTGACCTGCCTGGCACTTGCACATCTGCAACCTCCACCACTGGTGCTTCAAGTTCAGCATCTGCTTCCCTCAAACCCTGTAATCTTTCCTCTGTAAGTTCAACATCCATTATGGAAAGCTATGTTGTGTAAAACACAAGCCAGGATGATATTGCTAACCTTCTGAGGAGTGTAGGGGAGACCAGGGTCAGTTGTAACAAGGGTTGGTTGTAACACCTTGAATTTCTCCAAACAGAAACAAGCTAGAGTGGTGCAACTCACTCTGCACATGCTCAGTTAGGTTCCCTGCCTGCCTGTGGAAAAGAAACTGCCTGTGATAAAAGCTCAAGATTTTATCCACAAAAAACGATTTTTGAGAACCCAAAAGAGGACCCCTGGCTCCCCATAACTGCGCCACAAATGCAACGAAGAGAGAAAATTGTTAGTTAGAAAAGAAAGTTAGTGATTAAGTTAGTGATTAATTACAATTATATATATATATATATATTTTTATATATAGCTAATCTGTGTACTTACAATTTACACCGTTGTTTGTTGTTAGTTTTGTTGTTAGGGTTGGGGACAGTTGTAACACGTGTTACAATTGACCTCATACAAAACTAGCCTGTCAGTCCAGGCCATTGATTTCTGTAAGAACAATGGCATTGTTCTCCTGTCTTCTCCCCCACACTGTTCCCATAAATTGCAGCCTCTCGATCGCAGTGTTTATGGGCCATTAAAGAAGATGGTCAGCTCATGCATTGACAGCTGGATGAAGACAAAACCTGGAAAAACAATGACAATCTACGATATTCCAGGAATTGTGAAGACTGCTCTTCCCTTAGCTGGTACACCCAAAAATACTCAGGCAGGCTTCAAGTGTACAGGAATCTGGCCTTTCAATCAGGATATTTTTGAAGAATGTGACTTCGCACCATCTTTTGTCACTGATCGGCTACTTCCACCTGCTTCACTTTCAGAAGAAAACACAAATGCATCAGAGTCACCTGCCCTAACACAGGTCATCTCTCCAACCACACCTCAAGTCATCTCTCCAACCACACCTCAGGTCACCTCTCCAGAGGCAAGTACATCAGGCTATAATCAAGCTCTTCAAAAGGAGACACAAGAGGAAGCTTTCTCTCCAGTCACCGTCCACCCGTTCTCCAAAACAGGCTCAAGGCAAAACAAAAGGGAGAGAGGAAAGTAACAGCAATTCTCACTGACACACCTGTAAAATTAGCCATGGAAGCTAAAAAAAAGAAGTCTGGGTCAGAAGGCAAAAAGGAAAATTGATTTGGCAGATAAAAAAAAAGAAAATGGCAAAGACAAAACACCAAAGAAAGGAAGAGTTCGATCTTTCTGATGAGGAAGAGAACATTTGTATAGTGTGCCTTGAAGATTATGCTTCATCCCTACCCAAGGAAGTATGGGTTCAGTGCTGGTCCTGCAAGTTTTGTGCCCATGAAGCTTGCACTGAAGGAAGCAAGTTATATATATATATATATATATATATATATATATATATATATATATATATATATACTGTGCAAAAGTTTTAGGCAGGTGTGAAAAAATGCTGTAAAGTAAGAATGCTTTCAAAGATAGACATGTTAATAGATTATATTTATCAATTAACTAAATGCAAAGTGAGTGAACAGAAGAAAAAACTAAATCAAATCCATATTTGGTGTGACCACCCTTTGCCTTCAAAATAGCATCAATTCTTCTAGGTACACTTGCACAAAGTCAGGGATTTTGTAGGCATATAGTCAGGTGTATGATTAAACAATTATACCAAACAGGTGCTAATGATCATCAATTCAATATGTAGGTTGAAACACAATCATTAACTGAAACAGAAACAGCTGTGTAAGAGGAATAAACTGGGTGAGGAACAGCCAAACTCAGCTAACAAGGTGAGGTTGCTGAAGACAGTTTACTGTCAAAAGTCATACACCATGGTAAGACTGAGCACAGCAACAAGACACAAGGCAGTTATACTGCACCAGCAAGGTCTCTCCCAGGCAGAAATTTCAAGGCAGACAGGGGTTTCCAGATGTGCTGTCCAAGCTCTTTTGAAGAAGCACAAAGAAATGGGCAACATTGAGGACCGTAGACGCAGTGGTCGGCCAAGGAAACTTACTGCAGCAGATGAAAGACACATCATGCTTACTTCCCTTCGCAATCGGAAAATGTCCAGCAGTGCCATCAGCTCAGAATTGGCAGAAAACAGTGGGACCCTGGTACACCCATCTACTGTCTGGAGAAGTCTGGTCAGAAGTGGCCTTCATGGAAGACTTGCGGCCAAAAAGCCATACCTCTGACGTGGAAACAAGGCCAAGCGACTCAACTATGCACGAAAACACAGGAACTGGGGTGCAGAAAAATGGCAGCAGGTGCTCTGGACTGATGAGTCAAAATTTGAAATATTTGGCTGTAGCAGAAGGCAGTTTGTTCACCGAAGGGCTGGAGAGCGGTACACGAATGAGTGTCTGCAGACAACAGTGAAGCATGGTGGAGGTTCCTTGCAAATTTGGGGCTGCATTTCTGCAAATGGAGTTGGGGATTTGGTCAGAATTAATGGTCTCCTCAGTGCTGAGAAGTACAGGCAGATACTTATCCATCATGCAATACCATCAGGGAGGCATCTGATTGGCCCCAAATTTATTCTGCAGCATGACAACAACCCCAAACATACAGCGAAAGTCATTAAGAACTATCTTCAGCGTAAAGAAGAACAAGGAGTCCTGGAAGTGATGGTATGGCCCCCACAGAGCCCTGATCTCAACATCATCGAGTCTGTCTGGGATTACATGAAGAGAGAGAAGCAACTGAGGCTGCCTAAATCCATAGAAGAACTGTGGTTAGTTCTCCAAGATGTTTGGGCCAACCTACCTGCCGAGTTCCTTCAAAAACTGTGTGCAAGTGTACCTAGAAGAATTGATGCTATTTTGAAGGCAAAGGGTGGTCACACCAAATATTGATTTGATGTAGATTTTTCTTCTGTTCACTCACTTTGCATTTTGTTAATTGATAAATATAAACTATTAACATGTCTATTTTTGAAAGCATTCTTACTTTACAGCATTTTTTCACACCTGCCTAAAACTTTTGCACAGTACTGTATATATATATATTTATGTCACAATTGTGACTCAGAGTGAAACAGTTATTTTGAAAAGCCCTAGTTTTCAAAGTATTAAGTTTTGAAAGTTGGTCTGCTTTCAGCTAGTACAAAGCACTACATATTATAAGTGATTCAATGTAGATACAAAATAAATGTTTAAAAATTGTTCTTCTTACAAAAGAAAAAAACATTGATAATATTTCAGTAAAGTTTGAGTAATTCAATTAGAATGTATGACAATTGTCCTTGTTACACTGTTGAACATTGTTTGAGTATTAAAGATATATATCTTATTGAATAAAGATATCCTGTTTTTAAATGAAATACAACGTGTTGTTGTTTATTTGTTATTAAATAAAATACACAAAATGTTACATCTGACCCAGACCACTGTTACAACTGCCCCCGGCCATGGGGTCAATTGTAACATCAGACTCCTTGCATTTGAAGCAATACTGTGGTCTTTACATTACCTCTACAAACATGACAATGGTGATAATTGGTAACAGACAGGTGTAAGTTGTTTGTATCAAAAAATGGGAAAACCAGCTCAAATGGTCTCGGAGTTATAACGCAAAAAGTAAAAACTGTTACAACTGTCCCCGGTCTCCCCTACTGTTGTGTTCCGCCACAGACATCCAAACATCGGAATTCACTCAATTACAGTACAAGCACATTTACAGGTACGATTATACCTTCGGCAGGGGTTGTGGGGTTGAGCAGCGGTCTCAGTAGCCACCGCTTCAGTGGATACCCATTGTCCCCTATCAACCAGCCTCTCACACTGTCATAGTGCTGAAATGCAGCTGCCACCTGTGAATTAGCGAGGATAAACAAGTCATGACCGGAGCAGCGATAGTTTGCATACACATTTGTGATGTAGTTGTTGGCATCACAGATCACACACTACTTGCACATTGACAGAATAGGTCCTTTATTCTGTATTGGTGCGTGTACTTTAGTGCTACAGGCAAACAGTGTGCTCTCTGCATGTCTCCTTCCAGGTCAGCCTGAATGAAGCAGTTGGCAGATGTCAGTGACTGTTTGTCTGTTGAGGCGAAATTGCTGCATACATTGTGTGTCAGACAGGCTCTGAAAAGACAGATGACTTTTAAATATTTGGGGACGTCTCCTCCTCCACTCTTTGTCTGGCCACATAGAAAGTATTATTTATTTATTTATTTATTTATTTATTTATTTCTTAGCAGACACCCTTATCCAGGGCGATTTGCAATTGTTACAAAATATCACATTAATCCAGCGCACACTCCATATTTCTTTTATTTCTCTTTTTTCTCTCTCTCTTTTCTTGGCCTGCTTCCCTGGTAGTTTCACTGGTATTTATAGTCGACCATGTAATTTGCGCACAGTTTAGACCTGGTTTTCACATGTCTACTGAAACGCAAACGCTAATGCTGTTGATAGTTTGCTAAATCACCACATTTGTATTTAAGTGAGGACACTCCCCAAGTTCAGCCTATGTCAAGCGCTGACACTAACTTGCCAAGTGGGCACAAAAACACGTGTTGCTGAATCACATAGGTGGGCAAAGTCTGTTTGCCCACATGTGCGCCTGATTCTGGTGCGGTAACTGTCCTCAAAAGTGTTTTGCGATTTCCTTAGGTGTTTGCGAATGTTGCTAAATAGGGCCCGTTACCTGTAAATGCCCCACAATGGCGCACAATTGCTTGGTATTAACCCATTAAGTGCCATTGTCCTCCCGATCATCCATGACTAAGTCTGCATTTGTTCATGTTTTCACGGATACTGACTACTTTGTAATGTTATTTAAATGTTCTCCTTAACTACATTGTTATGATAACTTACTCTAATTGTGTTAACCACAAAAGTTAAGTCTTACTATAACTGTTAATTCTGCAAATATATCCCCTTCAGAAGCTTTTATGACACTGTGACGGGTTACACCCCGCCCCTGTGTATATTTTGTTTATTTTGTATAATTTTGTATTATTATTATGTAAATGTATGGTTTTGTGTGTTACACAATGTTTTGTTATTGTTTTTTTTACAGCATGGATGGGGTTAAAATTCCCAGTCTAGCTAACCCTGTGCAGAATGTGACCATCTCCAGATTGATACATTTATTACTAATATGGAGACGGTCACATGTATAAAACCGCAGCTTTGGCTTAACGGGGTTGGTTTTAGTTCAGAAGTGAAGTGAGAGACATGAGTCATGGGTGAAGTTAAAAACTAGAGAAAACAATTGCTGTTCGTGCTGATTTTAAATCAGCATGCTGCTTGTTCCTGTGTTAGTTCGCTGTTTTGTTTTGTCTGTTTATTTTGGCCTCTGTGCCGTTTTGTTTTGTTATTGAAAAGTGTTTTGTTTTATGTTCAAACCTTTTATTTACAATAAACTCGCACGTCAGTGCGTCATACGTCAGTGCGTCATACCCCAGTACCGCGTGTCTCTCTTCCTGATCTGACGTCACTCCCGAGCCATCCTTTCCACAGATGCCTTAATATAACATAAGAAACTGAAGCCTAAAAATTATACATTTATTGATGTTTTCCTACCCAGAGTGATGATTAAGGTCCATTTTCAATGTGTTTCTATTTTTGACAATTTTTCGTTAAGTATATGGAAAAATACAAAGTGGTATGTAATTAAATATGTTAACGTAACATTATTCAGCAGGTTTCATTCAATTTTATGAAGCTAAATGAATTATTAATATAGGGTGATGCATATTTTTTAGCCATAGCTGTAAGTTGTAATGCTGTATAAGAATTTTCACAGAGAACTACATATTACATGGCAATGGGTAAACTCAGGGAAATCCTGAAATCTGTTAAACATGAAAAAATACAGACTTAGTCATGGATGATCGTACGTATATTTTCAGCTGTCGCAGGCATGAAAAGCTACATCGGGATAGTAAGATAGATTCTATAAGATATAAACAGCATCTCATTTTATGTAGGGCGCAGAGTGCTATACAAGCACCTTTTTCCACTGTGCATGATTCTTTAGTCCCTTGACGATTCTTTAGTCCCTTGACCCCCCCCTCCCCCCCGTCCGGCGCCCATGTGTGCTATCAATAGAAAGGCTATCCTCTTTGGAATTATATTTGACCACAAGTATTCTTGACAGATGTTGGCTTGACCTTATAATATGGTATTGCCCGCCATCGCCATTACTGAAAAAAACTTGAGAATTATTCCAAAACCATGCCCTGTAGAAATGTAAACTAAAGTTCTACACCCCTCTTTAAAGCAAGGCACTGCAATCAATAAACATGGTTTTGAAATGCTGGGTCGTGAGATGACAATATCATACATCATTAGATGAGTTGCAAAAAAAAAAGTCAAAAAAGAAGGAAAGGCAAGCAAACTGAGAACTTTGTTTTACCTATTGTAGTACCAGATATCACATTTTAAATATGTCATGTTTGGATTATCATGAAACTGCACACTTGAGACCTACATAGTAAATATAAATGTGTATGACAGGTGAGATTCAATTATTTAGTTAGCTGCAACCGCTATAAGTAGGGCCCTGTGAAAAACGAGATTTCACGGGCTGCGCAGAAATCGTGAAATTAGCCCAATACCGCGATTTTTACAATATTCTTAAGAAATAACATTAATTTAAAAAAAAAATCACATTAACAAAACTGTACAGCTCTGCTATGTGCCTGCATGTAATATTCGCCATGCACACAGTGCTGTGCAGTGATTGTCTTGTGACTATATGCAATCTAAGCGGGAAATTAAAATACTACACACGGTAAACAAGAAAATGGATGTCTCTAAAAAGGCTAAAAATGTGTCTGCAGCAGATCACGTAAAGCAGTATCCACCAGTTTTACACAGCAATGGAGGTAAGCTCTTCTGTACGTCCTGCAATATTACTGTAGATCACTACCGAAACTCCTCTCTTGACAGCAAGTATTCACCAAAAGAGAAAGGTGGAAATCCAGAGCAGTACTGCGACTGCTTTACTTGCAAAGAAACAAAAAACGGTGACTTCCATGTTCTAAAAGTACACTTATTCAATTTTGACCTGACAGAGGCATTTGCTTGTGCAAATTTCCCTTTTGAAAAATTGGACAACCAAAAGTTAAAATTCTTCAGACAGAGTGTAGCAAATGGTGGAGCGATTCCTTCATCAGCCCAACTGAGACGTGATTACTTACCTAAAGTTGCTGAGTATCACAAGCAGGAGATTATGGAATTGGTAAAACAGTCTGGTTGCTTGTCAGAGATCACACTGACGAGTCGACTGATGCACAAGATCAGTATGGGTTACACATTGTATTTGTTTTGCAAGATCTAAAGGGTGAAAATGCATCTGACGTACTAGACATACTAGTTAATTTTGATGCCAGTGCATTTATCTGTGTATTTGTTGTTTAAAAAAAAAAAAAAATCTGTACACGTAATTTATAACATATTATCCTGCACATTCTGCAAAATACGAAGCTTTACCTGTGACACAGGGATATTTCGTAGTGGAACCTGTAATGAATTGGCATCTCAGTCCATTGAATTGAATGGAAAGGCAAAGACTAATGTCTTACCATTCAACTAAAGCTCTGTAGTTGAGTGGTACGTACAGGTCTTATGCTGATGTCAGTGTTATTAACTCATCAGCCACTAGGAAAATATGAATTACAAGCCTAAGCTTCATCCAGTCTCGACCATGGCCCCCCATGGCTTCTGCAGGTCTACTTGTTGTTAACATTCTCCTGTTGCTCCTCTCCTCTGCCTACAGGTCAGCCCATCAACCCCCAGATGCGCATCTACCCTGAGGAGATGATTCAGACTGGCATCTCTCCCATCGACGTCATGAACAGCATTGCTCGTGGACAGAAGATCCCCATTTTCTCTGCAGCAGGGCTTCCTCACAACGAGGTGCGTGGTATTCTATTCCCCGTACTGTGTGTGTGTGTGTGCATGTGTGCAGTGTGGGCAACAAACAGCTAGGGAACCACTCGAGTCATTCGAGCCCGTATAAATGTTTACTGCAATAAACAGTGGTAAAAGCATTGCACAGTAAAACCATAGCGAAAGCATGGTAAACCATTGGGAGCAAGGTTAACCAGCACAATACAAACAGTACTCAAGGGACACGTTTACTTCTGCACCATTCTGGTTCTCTTAAGAGGAAGAGAACATGATGCAGTGTAAATAATATTATTAATAATAGTATACAGGGTCAATCAAAAGTTATTTTTGAAGTTCAAAACTCCTTGCTGCCATTTACCAGATAATATTTTACTCTATCTAGTAATCTTCTTCTTCTTCTTCTAGCATTTTAACTCTAGCTGCATTTTTTCTGCCATTAGGTCCCTCTTTCTGTGTGCAGTGCCAAGTGAAGTTTCAACAGGGTCCACATGCGCTACTAAAATAACTAGGTTTGAAGCAGTCCTTGTTTGTATCAGCACACATGCTCATTAGTTTCCTCTCCTCCTTGTCCCCTGGCAGATTGCAGCTCAGATCTGCAGGCAGGCTGGTCTGGTGAAGCAGCACAAAGGCGTGATGGATCACCATGAGGATAACTTTGCCATTGTCTTTGCAGCGATGGGTGTAAGTGCACATGCTCTCTGTTCCTCTGAGCTCAGGGGATGGCTTTGGAAGTGGCTAGGCAGGGGAGCTCACTCCCAGGGCCTAAAGGAATGATCTATGAAGATAGGCTGATGTAACATAATTTGTTTAATCTAGAACAAAGAACAATTATGGGGAACTTGAATAAAGTCATTGTGAACAGGATGGCTTTGCAGGGGTGACGTCAGACCAGAAACACAGACTCAGCACAAGGACTGGCGGGGCAAAACTGAAGCGCAACAGCGCTCAGCCTGTTTATTAAATAATAAAACAAACAAAAGATTTAAACAAACACAAAAGACACAAAACAAAAGGCATGTTGGCCAAACTAATAAACAAATAACAAATAAGTCTCGTGCTGGTGTTTAAACCAGCACGCTTAGCAATCGTTATCTTATTACCTCCTGTCTCTGCTTTCATTCTCCAACTCTGCACCCTCTCCCCACGAGTGCAGCCAAACGGCAGATCTTTTATAATTTGTGACCGAGGGACTAACTAACTATCAATTATTATATTATCCGTCTGTCACATTCTGCACGGGTCTATAAAGTCTGCGTGACTGTCAGCTAGTTAAATAATCAGTGATTGACAGTCACGCATCCTCACGAGGTATTTAAAACAATAATAAATACAACACAATACCATGGCGGACGGCATCTCGCTCGTCCTTGCCAAACAATAAATCAAAAACACGGCTTTTCACCGTCATATATAAACCAAATCATAATACAAAAACAATAATAAACAAAGGGGCGGGACACTCCGCCACAGTCATTAACATGTGAAAGGAGTTGATAAAGTTAACCCTAACCAATACTTTAAGTGCAGTACAGAAACATGACAGACAGGACAGATGGTAACAAACACTTATTTTCTTTCCTCAGTGGTGAGGGTATGGAATGGGTCACCTAGTCATGTTGTTGATGCTGAATCATTTGGATCCTTTAAGAACCAACTTGACAATGTTTTGAGTTCAGTCAGTTATTAGGAACCAGACGAGCACTGATGGGTTGAATGGCCTCCTCTTGTTTGTACATTTTCTTGTGCTCTTAAATTTTTTAGACTGTCTGGCGATAAAAATGAAGTCCACCCATTTTACTTTTCATCTTTCCAAATATAGGACAATACATGACTTTGATTGCGATTCTGCATATTTTTCTCTTTTATTTAATTGATCGAAACAGTGCCGGATCTAAAGACCACCTTCCTTTAGATAACTAACAGGACCCTCTTGGAATTTGGAACAGTGCTTTGGAATACTACAGTTCTGTTCATCCCTCTGATTGGTTGGGTTGAGCTCACTGCTATACCTTGCAATCTGAACGTCACAATTCAATGACTCAGTGTTTTCCTTTGCCAGCCCTTTGATAAGTGCTATGCAGTTTTTGAAACGGAAAAAAGTGCCAGTACACAGAAATGGGGGATGGGGGGTTGGGGGAAATGGCAGTTACACATGAGTTTGCAACATTTAAACTAAAATATGTAACTCACAAGTTTAAAACTATAATTAAAAAAAACACTCAACAAGCAGAGATCCAGTTGTGTTTGATCAGCTCAGCTCTGATTGGTTGTGTTTGATCAGCTCAGCTCTGATTGATTGCGTTTTCCTCAGCTCAGCTGATTGGTTATGTTTGATTGGCAGGTCAACATGGAAACTGCTCGCTTCTTCAAGTCAGACTTTGAGGAGAACGGCACCATGGACAACGTGTGTCTCTTCCTGAACCTTGCCAACGATCCCACGTGAGTGACAGTGACAGGGCAGGGTCACCAGTGCAACTCACTGCGCATCCCTTATTGAGCAAACATTCGTAACCCCTATCCCCTAGCCCTTCAGTACGGATTACTTGTGTCCCCCCAGTTAGTATGATCAAGGTTGATTTACTATGAGAGCATGTGATACTATATGTTAGAATAGTGAATTCCAACTAACATTTCTCAATTTCCTATGATTATCCCATGAATATGCCCTGTATTTCATGTATTTTGCCAAAGTTTTTGACAATGCTTAGCCATGCCTGCCTCACTTTTCTTACTTTACCGTGGGATAGTGCAGTGCATTTATATGAGGGACTGTCTCTGTGAAAATGGAAACAGTATGCTCTGCCGGTCTATAATTGTTCTGATTGGCCCACAGCATTGAGCGCATCATCACCCCGCGCCTGGCCCTCACCACGGCGGAGTTCCTGGCGTACCAGTGTGAGAAGCACGTCCTGGTCATCCTGACAGATATGAGCTCATATGCCGAGGCGCTGCGAGAGGTAGGAACGGAGCTGCATTCACTCACCAATACAGCCAAGTGTGTTTAATCAGGCTGAATGGTTATTAAACTATTTGTAGTGGAAGTGATTTATTTAAGACATTGAAAAAAAATAAGTATCAACTAATATCCCCTTTACCAGTCTCCTCACTCCTCTTTCCCTCCCTCTACATTCTCCTCTTCATCACCTTTTACCCTCTACTCTTTCCCCTCTCCTTCTTCTCTCCTTTCTCTTCTCTCCTGTCCTGTCTCCTCTCCTCTCCACTCTTCTATCCTGTACTGTCTCGTTTCCCATCTTCTCTCCTCTCCCTGCTCTCCTCTTCTGTCCTGTCTCCTCTCCTCCTGTCCCCTTTCCTCTCTCCCCTCTCCTCTCCTCCCTTTTCTCTTGTCTGCTCTCCTCTCTTATATCTCCTATCCTCTCCCCTCTCTTCTCTCCACACTCCCCTCTAGCCTGTCTCCCCTCCTCTCCTGACCCATCTCCTCTCTTCTTTCTCCCCAGGTGTCGGCGGCTCGTGAGGAGGTACCTGGTCGCCGTGGTTTCCCAGGCTACATGTACACTGACTTGGCCACGATCTACGAACGAGCCGGCCGAGTGGAAGGCAGGAACGGCTCCATCACTCAGATCCCTATCCTCACCATGCCCAACGATGGTCTGTCTGTCTGTCTGTCTGTCTGTCTCAGTCTATCACCCACATCCCTATCCTCATCTGTCTGTCTGTCAACATCCTCAAGGGGGTTCAGGAAAAGGCTGCCATCTGTGAACTACATCCACACTGAAAAGCCATCTAAATGCGAGCCATGCAAGAGTTGTAATTTTCTCATATGAACATTTTAAGGATAAAAAATCTCAAAACGATTGTCATTCAAAGGTAATCTAGGCAAGGACATTTGTACTTCTTTTTATTGCAATATGTACTGTAACAGCCCATGTCTAAAACTGATCAGTGTGGAGTGGTCTGGTGGTAGAGGATGCATTGAATGAAACCCTCAAATCCATTCTTCTGTACTGACCTGCTGTTCTCAATGCTTTAGATATTACCCATCCCATTCCGGACTTGACTGGTTTCATCACAGAGGGGCAGATCTACGTTGACAGACAGCTGCACAACAGGCAGGTGAGTCCGACTGGGTCCAGTGAAGTCGTTGGTCCAGCTGGGTGAAAGGTCACTCTTTTAAAGTGTCTCTCCCCCCATCCGCTCCCTGCTGTTTTAGATCTACCCCCCGATCAATGTGCTGCCGTCACTGTCCCGTCTCATGAAGTCTGCCATTGGAGAGGGCATGACCAGGAAGGACCACTCCGACATCTCCAACCAGCTGGTAGGCCCTTCCCACCTCCACTTTCCTTTCTCAACCCCCCTCTTTGCCTGTTCCCCCTCTCCCTTCTCTCCTCAACCTTAACCATTTGTCCACCATCTCCCCCCTCTATCCCTTCTTTCACATTTCAAAACAATTCACAGATGTACCCTCAGTAATTGAGGACGTAGTGTTTTTATGTATGATTCACCATACCTCACTGTGCTTTCCAATACATAGATTTACTATGTTTAACTGTACTTTGCCATGCTTTTAGCATGTGATACCCCAGTAAGTTTTTTAAAAGGAAGGCCAGCCCCGTTTCCATTGCCCATGGTTAATATTCAAGCATAGTGTCCCCCTGTGTGGGGTGCACACTCACCCCTCCCTGCTCTCGCCGACAGTATGCCTGCTATGCGATCGGCAAGGACGTGCAAGCCATGAAGGCCGTGGTGGGGGAGGAGGCCCTGAGTGATGATGACCTGCTCTACCTGGAATTTCTGCAAAAGTTTGAGAAGCAGTTCATCGCCCAGGGTGAGAGGGGAGTGAGAAGAGGAGGGGAAGGGAGAGGGGGGGGGGGGGGGGGCAGCACGAGGGGTGCACAGTGATGCTGTGTGTCCTGAGATCTTCCCAGGATAGACACACACACCTCCTGTTTCCGTGTTTGGGAGTCAGAAAGAAACCAGTCCTAAAGAGCAACTTGATAGAGGTTTAGTCATCATATCCAGGGGTTAACTTGTTCTGGATCACCCCAGCTCCCAGCTCTGGTACAGTTTTTAAATGATGAACTGTGTCTTTTTTTTAAAAAAAAAAAAGGTTTTTTGTTGTTGCAAAAAATAACTATATCTATAACATGTACAGTAAAAAAGCATGTTTTAAAATCAGTAAGATGCTTCACTGGGAGCCAATGTACTGAATTCAAAACTGGGGAAATGCAACAGGTAGACTTAGTGTGAGTCAGTATTATGGCTGTGCGTGTCGGTACCCTCTTCAGTTGTCACTGAGCATGGCTGCGATGTGTTTCTGTGTCCTCGCTTGCCCCCTGTAGGCCCCTATGAGAAGCGCACAGTGTTCGACTCGCTGGATATCGGCTGGCAGCTCTTGAGGATCTTCCCCAAAGAGATGCTGAAGAGAATCCCAGAAAACATCTTGTCTGAGTACTACCCGCGGGAGACCAAGGAACCCAGCCAAGACTGACCTGACCTACACACTGCACTCATATACTGACACACAACCAGATACAGCAGGACTGACCCCACCCACACCACTATACTGACACAAAAACAGATGCAGCAGGACTGACCCGACCCACACCACTATACTGACACACAACCAGATACAGCAGGACTGACCCGACCCACACCACTATACTGACACACAACCAGATACAGCAGGACTGACCCGACCCACACCACTGTACTGACACACAACCAGATACAGCAGGACTGACCCGACCAACACCACTATACTGACACACAACCAGATACAACAGGACTGACCCGACCCACACCACTATACTGACACACAACCAGATACAATACAACTCACTGAACTTGTTTTGTTCATAAACAGTATACAGAAAATGTATTTTTTTGTTCCACGATGGATATATTTAAATCAAATGTTTGGTTATACAAAAATACTCTATAGACACTCTATGTAATGTACTCTATAGAAACTCAGTGTAATAATTATGCTGATTTTGCAGCTTGTACATTTTGCTGATTTTCCATAAAAAGGCAATTAGAGATCTGGCACAGATATCTTGTTCCTTATAACAGAATCTATGCACCTGTGTCTATCTTGAGAAATTACACCTATGTGTATCTTGCTATATTAAATTTATGTATATCTACTTGTTATAAATTAAAGAAAAACTAAATAATTATTGTTTATTAATTATTTGCTGTTTTGTGTCTCTGCAATTCAAGTTATGCAAATAAAACCTGAGGTCTAAATTGCTTAATTCTGCTTACTTCTTACCTACTGCTTATGTCCTGAAGTAGATAGATGCTGTCTGTTGACAATCACCACATGAGTCAACTCTCCTTGGTTCCGGTACAGTCCTTCTAGCCCTGGCCGTCTCCCTGTGATAGTTCATTAACTCCTTTTGCTTACGGAGAGGGCAAAAGAAGCTTTCCAGACTAGATTTTATGATTTAATGGATGAGGTGCAGCTAAAGCCATCTCAAGCTTTTATTTCAAACTCAAGACTTAATGAAAATCTATGGACAGTTGTGGCAAAGTGCCCCGCCCCTGTGTGCATTTGTGTGTTTTGTGTATGTATGCGTGCGTATGTTAATGTTGGTGTATAGATTGGTACACGGGATATAAACGGGTCTGTGTTTCACGTATATTTAAAGTGTAGATTTGTATTTAGGCACGAGGAGAGCACAAATCACTTCACGTGCTGGTTAAATGTAATATGTGAGCACGGGGTTGCACAGAATTAATTCACGTGCTGGGATTCAAGTGAATGATTAATTAGTAATTGAATCCCAGCACAACAGTATATATAGATGCACATTTTCACTCGGTCGTGGTTAGGTGTTCAGAGAGTGGAGAACGGGAGAGAGAGAGGAGAGTTAAATCGTTAAGTATAAATATAATAAGTGTATTCTCACCGTGTTTGTTCGTCTCCGTTTCACCTGTGTGTTAGTGTCTAGTCGTTTTGTCTGTCTGTTTATTTTGGCGTCAAGTGCCGTGTCCTGTTTTTGTACTGTTAAACCTTTTTATTTTGTTAATAAACGCTGAGTGCAGCCATTGCACTCAGCTCATCATCACAACCACTGTCTTTGTTTGAATTACTTCCTGCTTCTGGTCTGACACCACCCACTCTGGCCGTCTTTGTGACACGTGGTGTCATCGTGGGATAACAGCGCCTCCAAGCGTCAGACCAGGAGAGGGGGTTTTGTGTTTAAAAAAAAAAAAAAAAAAAAAAAAAAAAAACCACAGGACTGGTTTCAAAAAAAAAAAAAGTGAAAATGGAAGGCTGGAGAGACGGCTGCCGGGACCTGGAGGACCTCCTCGGGGGCCTCGAGGACCAAGGCTGGTGCATGGCCTGTGGAGTCTACGGACACACGGTGGCGATCTGCCCCTTCCAAGGT
Source organism: Acipenser ruthenus (assembly GCF_902713425.1). Classification (NCBI taxonomy): domain Eukaryota; kingdom Metazoa; phylum Chordata; class Actinopteri; order Acipenseriformes; family Acipenseridae; genus Acipenser; species Acipenser ruthenus. The sequence goes on along the minus strand of NC_081190.1, from coordinate 89,771,635 downwards.
GAGGAGGAGGAGGAACCGGATAAAGAGGTGAAGGACAGGGAGGAGGAGTGCCGCCTAAGGGCCAGGCATCCACGGCGATGTAACAAGCCATCGCCGGGGTGCCTCCTCTGCGACCAGGATCACCTGTTCGCCCACTGTCCCTTCCGCAGCTATGGGGAGGAGCCTGAGCGTCCACAGACCAAGCGGGAGGAGCCTGAGCGTCCACAGCCCAAATGGGAGGAGCCTGAACGTCCTACGCCTGAGTGGAAGGAGCCCGAACGTCCTACGCCTGAGTGGGAGGAGCCCGAACGTCCTACGCCTGAGTGGGAGGAGCCCGAACGTCCTACGCCTGAGTGGGAGGAGCCCGAACGTCCTACGCCTGAGTGGGAGGAGCCCGAACGTCCTACGCCTGAGTGGGGGGAGCCCGAACGTCCACAGCCCAAGAGGGGGGAGTCGGTGCGTCCACAGCCCAAAAGGGAGGAGTCGGTGCGTCCACAGCCCAAAAGGGAGGAGTCGGTGCGTCCACAGCCCAAAGGGAGGCAAGTCGGGGCTTCCACAGCCCTGGGACCCAAGCCACCAGCAGAGGGAAAATGCCTGCTGGTTCAGCCCCAAGGGCCGGAAGGGGAGGAGTTACAGGCCCAACCCCCTGGAAATTTTTGGGGGGGGAGAGGGGCAGGAGGCTGGTGTCCCCCAGCAGCCTCTATTCATGCTGCTGAAGGCAGCACGGCGCGCACCAGCCCAGCCGCCACAGCGGAGGGAGCCAGCGCCGCCAGGAGCAGAGGAGCTGCCTCTGCCTCCGCCACCTCCACCGCTTCCTCCACTAGGAGCAGAGGAGCAGGAGCTGCCTCTGCCTCCACCACCGCCAGGAGCAGAGGAGCAGGAGCTGCCTCTGCCTCCACCACCTCCAGGAGCAGAGGAGCAGGAGCTGCCTCTGCCTCCACCACCTCCAGGAGCAGAGGAGCAGGAGCTGCCTCTGCCTCCACCACCTCCAGGAGCAGAGGAGCAGGAGCTGCCTCTGCCTCCACCACCTCCAGGAGCAGAGGAGCAGGAGCTGCCTCTGCCTCCACCACCTCCAGGAGCAGAGGAGCTGGAGCTGCCTCTGCCTCCACCACCGCCAGGAGCAGAGGAGCTGGAGCTACCTCTGCCTCCGCCAGGAGCAGAGGAGCAGGAGCTGCCTCTGCTGCCCGTACCTCCGCAGGGAGTACGGTGGCCGGAGCCCCAGAAAGGGGAGCTGCCGGCCACGAAGAAGGGGGACGAGGTCTGGAGACCACTTTCCCCAGCAGCAGTTTCGCTGCAGGAGTTCTTGTGGCCGGAGCCCCACAGGAGGGAGCTGCCGGCTACGAAGAAGGGGGAGGTCGGGGGACCACCTGCCCCCGCAGCTTTTTCGCTGCAGGATGGGACCAACAGGCTGTCAGCCGTGCCACTACCGGCAGGGGTGCTGACAGCATTGCCAGCCAAGGGCCCACTGAAGCCTCCCTTCCCAGCCCGAGACTTTGTCCTGGACTGCTGGGTTTTTAAGGGGGGAGGTGGCCGTTGAGGCCATGTGTGCTGCGCACAAGGGGGGGTATATGTGGCAAAGTGCCCCGCCCCTGTGTGCATTTGTGTGTTTTGTGTATGTATGCGTGCGTATGTTAATGTTGGTGTATAGATTGGTACACGGGATATAAACGGGTCTGTGTTTCACGTATATTTAAAGTGTAGATTTGTATTTAGGCACGAGGAGAGCACAAATCACTTCACGTGCTGGTTAAATGTAATATGTGAGCACGGGGTTGCACAGAATTAATTCACGTGCTGGGATTCAAGTGAATGATTAATTAGTAATTGAATCCCAGCACAACAGCACATTTTCACTCGGTCGTGGTTAGGTGTTCAGAGAGTGGAGAACGGGAGAGAGAGAGGAGAGTTAAATCGTTAAGTATAAATATAATAAGTGTATTCTCACCGTGTTTGTTCGTCTCCGTTTCACCTGTGTGTTAGTGTCTAGTCGTTTTGTCTGTCTGTTTATTTTGGCGTCAAGTGCCGTGTCCTGTTTTTGTACTGTTAAACCTTTTTATTTTGTTAATAAACGCTGAGTGCAGCCATTGCACTCAGCTCATCATCACAACCACTGTCTTTGTTTGAATTACTTCCTGCTTCTGGTCTGACACCACCCACTCTGGCCGTCTTTGTGACAACAGTTCAGAATGAATCTCAGCAGTGAGCCATTAATCTACTGCATGTACTTGTGAACATGTAAATGCTGATATACAGACAGATGGACATCTGCCCTTATATACCCCTGCATTCTGATCCTCTCAATAGCTCAGGCACGTTCAGACCAAGGTTCTTCACAATTCAGTAAGTATGTACTGTATGTTTGTGCACTTTCACGACATAAGTCTTGAATGAGCAGTTTTGAAAGAAACACGTGCTTTGGCAAACTTATTTATTATTTGAACATGAACAAAGTAGTGGGTGCAGCTGGTTGGTGAGTGACAGGAAGGAAGGCCCTTAAGGGCCAGTGACAATTTTCCTCTCCATGTGAAATGACCAGGAAAGTGCAAGACTATAAGAAAGGAAAAAAAAAGGATTTCTTTAATCTGGTGTAGTTTCTTCAAATCTATACATTTCAGTCCTTTGGAGTGAATGGAGCCTATGACATCATAAAATTGGACTTCCAGAAAAAGAACCTTTGACAAACTGCCTCATGAAAACCTAATCCTAAAGCTTCAAACATTGGGAATACCAGGAAGTGCATGCAAGTGGATACAAAGCTGGTTAAAGTACAGGAAGCAGAGAGGACTTGTACGAGGGGAAACCGTGAACTGGGGCCATGTACTGTACTCAGTCGGGTAGCGCAGCACTCCATGCTTAGACCCCTGTTGTTCCTTATTTTTTTATGTTCTTATGTTTTAGCTACAGTCCCATTAAAGGCACAGAACATTACACAGGGGTTCATTATAGTAAGTCATTGTACATATCAGATAAGGAACAGCAACACTTTTTCAGTTCTTTAAAGAATAAGTACGTGCAGTTTTCCTTCCTCTAGTTTCAGTTCAGATATAAAGAAACCTTATTCATGTATATCCCCCTGTGGTGAGTACTGATGAATTCCGCTGTCAGTGAGATCTCAGTACTGTACAGACACTTTAAATATTGTGATGTCACACCCCTCTGAAATGCACCACACCATGTGCAAGTCAATGCAAAGTCCTCATAAACACTGTAATCAAGTATGTGTTTGTATGTGTGTGTGTGTCTCTCTCTGTGTTTGCAAGTGCATAAATCACGATAGTTTTACACCAGAATAAACTAAATCCAAACAGTAGATGTAGATGATTGCTCTTGTTGTTTTTCTGGGGGATTGGTGTAGCTAGTTCAAAGCCAGTGATTTTTTTTTTTTTATTTCAACATGACAAAAGATGAATGCATATGTATGTATGTATGTGTGTATGTATGTATGTATGTATGTATGTATGTATGTGGGGGGTGGGGGTGTATGTGAGCCTCCATACATAAGCACTAGGCTCTTGCCCTCCCTGTGACACAGCAGAGAGACGGCAGAGCATGTTTGATGATTGAAAAGCACCCCTTTGACAGGAACTTTAAAGTTATTATATTATACAAATAAATACAGATGTGAAACTCGTGCTGTAGGTTCAAGCCGGAAAAAGCAGTTTGTGAGGTTTCAGTTCTCTGTTCTGTGTTCTGAAGCAAAGCTTGACAAACTGCACAAATATCAAGAGCTCTATACAGACACTGCTGTAGCGAGGAGAGACTCGAGCAAAATACAATAAACAAACAAGAGGCCTGAGTGGGATTACGGACAGCATGATGTGGAGTAACTCAGGTAACTTAAATCACTTTACTAACCAGGGTGTCTATTGTGCAAATGGAATACACAGACATCAAAGTTAGAAAGAATGGGTGGGTTACTGTAAGGAAATGTGTGCCCACAACTTCACTTTGCAGATGTTCCACTAGGGAGAAATTCAGGGCTCACATAATTATGTATAAAATGTATATACGCATATATACTGTATAGAAACTGCATGTTGTATCATGTATATTTTGCAGGCTTTTAATAAATGCAAAAATGTTATGTACAAAAAGTTAAGCTATTTTTCAGCCACTCCTTGTGGCACAGTTGTACAATTTACACATCCAATCTTACTATAATGCAGTATAGAGTAAGTTGGTGCCAATATTAAAAAGTGATAGAAGTACATATGTGTAATATAAATACATATAAGCATGAATATTTAAAGATCACACCCTACGAGTTCCTAACACCAAACAACGAACAGTACGCAATTCTTCACATTATTATATTTACAGTTAATGTAAAGTGCAGTGTGCTTACCTGTCCTTATTTAATACATATATTATTCACACCAAACATGAGTTGTATTAATTCGTGGGCTGTTAAACTCTACATGAGAACATCTATTATTTTGTTTTATATAACTATATTAAGTACTCTTGTAAAATCCTCTTTAAAATGTGACTGGTTTCTCAGCATGTTTTGTTATTTGGCACTATTCAGATCTTTTCTAAGGATCTAAATGCACAGTGCAGACTTTTATAAATATATATATATATATATATATATATATATATATATATATATATATATATATATATATATCTTTGCTAATTAATCAATACACAGAAAATAAATGCACAGCAAATAAATTATATATCAAAAGAATATTGTGCATCTATATTGTAGTTTGAGACTGTTTCAATAAGGTTTACACCCCTCTGAATCAGTGGCAAGACCCAAAACTTCTTCTTTATCAAAATAAAAGTACATTGACTTGCAAGACTCAAAAGGTCAGGATTTAAAGCTACAGTACTCGTTCAAATGTATCCTTTGTTATACCAGGGCAGGGTCACCATATGACTCCACGTCACTGGACTGTTTGGGGCCGTTCAGGCTTTCCAACTTACATCACAATGCATTCTAGTATGTTTAACCTGTCGCAGGTATCTTTCACAACAAGACTACACTTAACAGAATGCATTGGGGTACGAGTTGAAAAGAGTTGAAATGTTCTAGTCCTGTCCTGGTGTACATGGAGTCATGTGGTAACCCTACACTAGGGCAAGTTTATTTTACAAATGTTTGTGTTTGTCTCAGGCTGAGAATACTGAAGGGGGAATGTCAGCGAAAAGTCAAATATATGACACAGCATCGCTGGCTAGGGTCAGTTTAATGGTTTTGCAAAATAAGGAACTCTGGTGTTGAATGTCTGAAAAAATGAGTAAAGATATCACTGCTGGTGCATCTGCTAACAACAGAGATCACCAGAATACTGATCACCACACTGATGCTGGGCCTCATTGTAACCATGTGTAACATTGGATGATCTTTGCTTTTTGCTGTTCTTCAAAGCTGACCTGCTAGTCCTATAAACATGTCATACAGTGTTTTAGTGATTAGCTGCTTAGAACAATAGGCCTGATTTATGAAGGGTTCACATCTTAGTACAATTGATGCATAGCTTACTGAAAGGGAAATCAAACCTGTCTATGTGACAAACTAGTAACAAGCAACTGAAGAACATTTTTAACTTCTTCGTTTTTCTTGCTTCTATGGTATTTTTGTGTAATACATCAGACATTGAAAAAGACTTCTAGTCTAGTCTCACTGAATCTACATCGAAGACATTGAGAAATGCTTCCAGTGGAAACCTGAGTCATTGAATTTACATTGAAGACATTGATTAAGATTTCTAGCCTTAGTGTTTACATAGTAGTCAGTGTACATTGTAGGTCAATTTATGTATAATTATTTATAATTCGGGTTTTATTAATTGTATTTTTCGGTGCATATTTTTTAGCTATTTTCGAGTTTTATGTAAACCGTTTTTTTTAGGGCGGGGGGGGGGGGGCTTTCATTTTTGATATACTGTATGAAATTAGTGTTTTCGGTTACTTTCCAAAATGCTTGAGCGGTTTTTTTTGTGTGTGTGTCAAAATATGTATAGTAGTAACACGGCAGTACTTGCACACCTTCTTTCCTTTGCTGTCTTCCACAATGAAATCCCTATGGTCACGAGCACATTCTTCTGGGGTTTTTGTGTGTAGGCATTTTTGTACATTTCGCCACAATTCTGTTATAAATCCTCTGTATCTTAACAGTAATACAGCTTGAAATCCCAATAACAAGCCTCCATTCTGATTGTAATCTCGTTTTAAATCTCGCGGAGACTCCAATAGAAATGTATTTATTATTATTTTTGTAGTAGGTTTTATTTTCTAATGTGAAAAGGGTAAAGTCAACGTGAATTGATTAACCATTTCCACAGTTTTTCCGGTGTTTTCCGGCGTTTATTGGCTAGCCACCAATTTAATTTTTTTTTGTATCGTGGGTGTTTTATCGGGTTTTATCGGTTAAAGCCGAAAATCTGAAGCCCAATTTATAATGTAATATTTCTTGTAAGTAATTTCCATACACAATGAAATCCTGTACATTTAAGAAACTGGAGAAGCTGATGGCATGGATGAGACTGCTTCCTGTTGTGCAGCTGCATGGCAACCACTGTGTGTCTGCTGTCTTTCTTTGTGATTGTTGACTGATCTGATGTCTAGTGATCCTTGGCCCAGTCACTTACTATAACCAGCTTGATTGATTTCACTTCCCTACGCCCCAGCCAATCTTGCACATTAGTAATTTTTAAAAAATGCTCTTGGTTTTGGCAGGTTTACTGGAAGAGAGTGAGAGTACTTCCTCTGAAAATGACGAGGAAAGACAGGTAAGGGGACTGTGTTTTTTTTCTATTTTTTTCCCATACATTTAGTGCCCAATTATTTTACCTCTCATTTTAAAATGTCCAATGATGTTCCCTTACCGTACCGCAGCAATTCCCCCCACAGCTCAAGGGAATTGAAAGTTCAGTGGCCGTCCTCTGATCACACGACCAAGCCAGCTTCCTCTTCTACACCCAGGAACTGAATGTTTGAAATAAAAAAAAACTAAATCTAAATCCTTGAGACTCAATTATTTATAAGAACTGCAAGTATGGAAAAACCCAAGTCTACCACAGACAGCTGGACAGGAGGGCACCTTTATAAAAATAGTAAAAGCATGCCACTCAAAACTATTTTTATTTACCACTTAGGAGTGCTAAACACCAAAGGGTAATAAAGCACAGGCAAGCATTGTAAAGTACATTTCTGTGACGTCACCCTTTGGATCTTTTGACTGATTAATTCTACGAATCTTCTAACGAAATGGCTGTGTGGCTTTGAAGAGAATGGAATGTGAGGCTGATATATTGTTGATTAATAAATCCGGTTTGTGCTACGAATCCCCAGAAAACTAGATTCATCAACTGAACCACAGTAAGAACAATTCAACAGAAAAGTGAATACCATTTTATTACGCAACAATCACTTTCAACAATTAGCTAATTATAGTATTACACATTTCAAACCTAACGCTTAGCAAAGGGCTTGCGATTTCAGTTTAGCATTTCATATTGTTTGCTAAAAGTAATGCAATTATACATTAACAATGTAAAACGTTTTCATAATTACAAATTCATTTCCACATAAACACCCCTCTTCTGATTTTTATTTCACATATCTTGTGGACAGGTTCAGTAACAAGAACAATTTCATTATTCCTTATTAAATCTCCATCAATTACACAGACGTTAGATTTAAACTCAGCTTTTGCATGTCTTTGGTTTAGCCATTGTTCAAACAAGTTTACAGCCCACTTACATTTTTCCTGAGAACTTCTCGAAACCGATCGCTGGCAATGATATTTAGGTCTTCATCTGTTTTCGGTTCGGCAAAACTATCAATAACGTTATCTCCGTTCCAGGTTCACATTCCTTTATTTTTCTAATGCCACTTCCATGTTGTACATTGAAAACACAGTCCTCACGACTATTGTAAGTGGGATTTCAAAATCACGCTCTGAGGAACTCATGACAACATTCCCACAATATGAGAGACAAATATTTCAACTGTTTGAACTAATAACAAAAGAGCAAAAAACAAACAAAAAAAACAGGTCACGTTTTATTTTAAAGGCCTTTTTTTAGTTTATTAACTGTTAACAAACATTGTTAATTTATAGCTAAGAATTAGGGTTAGGGTTAATAAATACCTGATTTAATTTGCTAAACATTACTACAATTTGAATCGATTTCAAGAATATGATCGACTGGGTATTGATTATCCATAGGGCTCTGGTGTTTGATTGATCACCCATAGGCCTCTGGTGTTTGATTGATCATCCATAGGGCTCTAGTGTTTGATTGATCATCCACAGGGCTCTGGTGTTTGCTTGTTTTAGCTGGATTATTATACATTATTAACTAACAGTCATCAGAAAACAAATAATGTACATTAACATGTTTATTAGCAGTTTAAAAAAAAAAAAAAAAAACATCCCTTAAAATAAAACGTGACCAAAAAACAAATATTCAAATTACAAAATTAACAATCAACAGAATCTCATTATCAGACAAGTATCAATTAGGAAGAAATGTTTTACTTTGCATAAACAACTCAAAGTGTTGAATAGGTAACAAAATAATCCAGTTTCTCTCGAAACCACCCGACCCTCGCGGTTGTACATTCATTGAAGTGGTAAAGTAGCGGAATTTTTTATGCAATACGCCTTATTCACGCAGCGGCCATGTTTGGTTGAAAACGAGGCTTGGTGTGCGAGCAATTGTCATGGCCGCCGCAACTACTGATAATATCACTGTGTGGACGAAATCTTTAATATGTGTCCTCAAATAAAAGTAGAAGAAATTGATAATTGGGCAGATAATAATGTGAGGATTCCAAAAAACATACAGCAGAAAGGGTACAGCAATTGGATGGAGGGTTATATTCATGAAGTAGAAGGTAAATTAGCAAGAGTATTTGTGATCGGAAAGTGAATAAGCTACTAACCTATACTAGATTCGTAAAATATGTTTAGATCTCACAGTTTTAGTTAGAGAACGTTTACTTTAATTAATATTGATGTTGATATTAAGCCTCTGTATTGTTTCACGTTTATTTGTTTGGTATAAGCATGTGTTAATTGTTTTCTAAATACAGTTAAGAGGCAGGAGAATGGATGTAGCGTTAGGGCTAAGGCGTTCCGGTCAATGAAAAAGAATGAGTCACTTTACAGAGTTCAGGTAACACCATATCCGAAAACCTAGGCTTGGTTTGTTTCTCCAAGTTTAGTTCTGTTCCGTTATTAATCCCATTATTAAGATTCTGTTCAGTTGTATACTAATCCGCTGTTCCATTAGCACATTCAATGTTTTGTGTGTAGAACAAGTGTAAGTATAATAATAAGAAGGAAAGTAAAGAAATTTTAAAAACAAGAATCAAACGTCCCTCATTCTGTTATTCCTGTACAGTTTATTTGGAGTTAATGTAACGTTAAGGATCTCCTTTCTGACCAAGTATTGTGTAACTCAACCATATTTGCTGTTAACTCGCGTTACTAAACGTTTTTGTAATTTTGTTCAGTCGTGCTTAATAAAGACTCTTATTACACTCGGTGTGTCATATACGTTTTTTTTAATACAAAATGGGCATTGCATCCCACAAGACACATTCCCTTTAGTATCCATGCATAATCTCAAGCTTCTGCATCTTACTTATCTATTGATAAGGACTGATTGGAAATGCTCAATTGGCTCCCGGACAGTATAACTGAAATGTAATCAAATTTGTGATATAATGAAGAATATGTACATTCACACAGAAATGAAAGTTGAGATTTCTCTCCAGGAAATATATATATATATATATATATATATATATATATATATATATATATATATATATATATATATATATATATATATATATATAAATAATACATGTACAGAATTTGGAGTTTTAATATCTAAAAAGGACAATGTGCACTGGGTTATTTCTTAAATCAGAACCACAAAACGGAACGCACCAGTGCAACGCCCGCATAACTTCTCTCCACTGAGTTGGAGACATCAGCGACCGGAAGCTAGCAGCTGCACTCTAAGCCTCGTTTTGAGTTTGGCGTGACTAAGGTGTATGGTTGCGAGTTGGTGGCTGCCCCTCTTCTGCTAAAAGCAGATGTATACGCATTTAGGCTGCTAACGGTAGCACCCCATTTTAGTGTATGGAGCACCTACGATCTCTGCAGCAGCCCCACTACAATGCTTTGCAGGTGAAATTGTGATGTTTTCAAATATTCCAATTGTTGCATTTATACCGAGTATTTATTTGATTTAGAACGACCAATTTGTTTGCTTTTAAACCAATTAAATTAAAAAAAGACTATTTTATGTCCTTTCATTTTAATTCCGTACATGGGCTTGTTTTTTTCTTTATACATTTACACGAAACCTCACTTAATATAATTGTAGGAGTGTCAGCACTGTACTTGCATCCAGAGCGCTTCTGCCAATGAAAATAAAAATACAGGTATTATTATTATTATTTGTTTCTTAGCAGACACCCTTATTCAGGGCGACTTACAATTATTACAAGATATCACATTGTTTTTACATACAATTACCCATTTATACAGTAATTACCCATACCCAAAACAGTATTCGGTTCAACAGAGACAGTCAGTAGCTTAAACACAAGGTAAGTGCTCCGTGATTCTGCTTAGTTTGAAATTTGAATGTGCGGCGGCGCTCAGCCAATAGGCAGGGACCGGACGTTGAAAATAATTGTGGGAAATGTGGGATCAGGCGTAGAAGCAAAGGTATATTTCAAGGTTTTAAAACAACATTTCCCACAATTCTTTTCAACGTCAAGTTGGGCTGCTGCAGAGATCGTAGTTGCTCATACACTAAAATGGGGTGCTACCGTTAGAAGGCTAAATGCGTATAACTTGGCTTCTAGCAGAAGAGGGGCAGCCCCCAACTCGCAACAATTGCATAAAACATTCCGCTACTTTACCACTTCAATGCATGTGCAACCGCGAAGATCGGGTGTCGAAACAGTGAATTATTTTTACTGACACTTGTCATTTTAACATTTACGTAAACCATGGTAAATGCATAGTACAATCATGGGGAAAACTGCATAATCACTGTACACATTTACTGTGGTGAAATTTAAAAAGGGACAAATTAAAGTTGGGAGCTCTTTCTTTCTTTCACCGAGTTGGAGATGAAATGTACCAAGTGATGTATTGTTACTGTGTTGTTGTCTGTCCTGCAGAGCGAGGCCCTAGCTCAGGAGAGAGATGAGGCTGAGGAAAAGCTCACTCAGATCGAGCAAGGTAGAGTCCTGTGTACCCTTGGCCTGGGCCACTTCTGCTACTGCCCACAGTAAAAGTGAAGCAAAGTGAAAGAATGGTGAAGCATAGATTAGCATTGTGAAGCCGTGAGAGGTATGGTAAGGAATAAAACAAATGGCAAGCCATGGTAAACTATTGTAAATGCATAGTGTAACCATTGGGACACTGCAGAAATACTGTGCAAATTTATCGTTGTATAGTTGTATAAGGGTAGTGTAATGTGCAGTTCAGACTGGAGTGATATAGCTTTGAGAAGAGGCTCCATTCACTCTTGTCATCGGTTTCATATTCCAGCTCGTCACACTGTCCTGCATTACCCTCGCCCAAGAGGAAGGTTTGCAAGTTATCTTACCACAGTCTTGTCAAATGATATTCAGAAAGTCTTCAGCCACTGTTGACTGCTATATCTTACGATCTTCCTGCTGTCCTCCTTCGGGACACGGATGCAAATTGCAAACACAATGAATCACATAACTTTTACATCAACCGACCCTTTTAAACTGTTTTCAAGAAACTTGTAAGTCATACAATTGAGCTGCGAAGAAAAAAACAGTAAAACTGAAGTGTGCACATATGAAACAGCATACAGATAAAAGGTACACAGTACTATTTGCGCTCCACCAAAAATCTCCAACCACCAGGAGTGTGTCAAGCCGGAACACGCTGGAACACTGTTCCGGTGTCACAGGAAATTGGTAGACCGTGAAAAAAAGTAGATATCGCCTATACTGCACATGCACGAATATTTTTCAGAAACAAAAACAAAAGGTTTCTTTTCAAACTAAATTCATGTTTAATTGTTATCTTCAGATCGATCACACCGTTGAAATGTTTGTTTTTTTGTCTTAGTTTTTAACAATGTATTTAAATCAAGGCCGTAGCCAGCTATGAGGCATGTTCCTTGGTTAAAATCATACTAATAATTATTTATTTAGATCCTTTTACACGTTGCTTTGCCGCAAATAAAAATGCATTTCAACCCTTTTTTGCATTTGAAGTAAGTGAAATACTTGAAAGTTTATTTCAGACAGTGCGTGACTGACACTGGTAGTTGAGTTGAGGGTTGTGTCGAGTTCACAGGGCTGTGGTTTGCAAGGAGTCTCGCAGCTGGCCAATCACATTAGTAGAAGTCAAATGCATATTCATGAGTATAAATCAGAATACAGCCAAACAGCCTATCAAATAGACTGGTCCGCAGAAAAGCTAGAGCTGCAACCCTCACTGGTTATGATGTGCTTACGCAGCTAAACTCTCTCCATCTTGTCAACACGCTTAAACTCGTTTTATTGCTGAATGTGATTTTATAATTAATATCACACAAAACATTATGTATGCAAGCACTCTTGTCTTCTCGGTATTTGAATAATGACATCACTGTTAAAATGATTTGTTTGTTAGATTAGGATTTAAAACTAATTAATATTTATTTTATTTTATATTGAATTGGAATGTTGCAAAGAAAAATTATGTACAAAACCACGTGGGTCCTGCAAATTTAGAACCTCAGGTACTCAAAAATGAATAGTATTTTATTCAGAAAAAAAACCCTGTTAACTAAACATTGCTATTTAAATAAACAGCACACAATAATGACATCTTTTTTCTTCAATTAGAAAAACTTTGGGGGCAGGGGTGAGCACGTGCATGTGTCGCGGTCATTTATCATGGCTGGCTACGGCCCTGTAAATATTTAAATATGTTTTTAGCAAAAAATATATGATTTAAAAAAAAAAAAAAAAAAAAAAAAAACATTTTTAGTCACTCCTTGACAAACGCTTACTTTCTGCTAAAAAAAAGTCGTTCCTGTCATACTGTAAGCAAGACGTGTTTATGTAAGCTCCCTAAAACTAAAAGTTCCACGGGAAATTTGCAGTGATTTTTGCAGTTTTCCAAATGCATCCTGTGGATTTACCATGTTTAATATGCTGGACCATACCTTACTGCTTCAATATGTATCCATGTTCTAATTCCACGACGATAACAATAAGCTAATCTGATTGTCATGCAATACCTGTAATACACACATTAACGAAAATAATTAGGCCTAATGTGGTTGCAATATTGATATGTAGACTATATTACAACTTAAAAAAGGTAATTGTAAGTCATACACATTTCTGTTCAATTTTTATAAAATTCCAACACATTTTAACATAAGTATAATTGCACATAAAAACTATTGCACGATAAATGCATGATTAGTCACATATACAAAATAATGCATGTCTTAATTTTAATATTTGCACCACGAAAAATAATATACAGTTCCCAGCGTTTAAAAATTTAACTTTACCTTACCACCCTATGTAAACAGGGTAGAAAGGTAAAGTTAACCACTATGATTAAATCATAATAATAGATAATAACGAAAAATACAGTGGATCATAATTAATTTAACAGTATGTCATATTAAAAAGTGTTATATTATTAAAACCATGTGAATTATGTCTAGTACATTAGCGATATTTTTTCTTGTTAACTGTAGTTTGTAGCGGCGATAATGGGTGCTCAACGATTAAAGTTCACGGATAGAAAATGCCAACTAGCGCTGTGAATCCTCCCTTTAATTTGTGAAATTCGCGCATGTGCAAAAAGGCGATATTTACTTTTTTTCAAGGTCTTGATCTGCCCATTTCCTGTGACAGTTGTACTGTTTTCTGTAGGTAGCAGTATAAAATGCAGGTCACACGACTCACAACTCCCACACAACTGTCTGATTCAGTCAGTACTCACGATGCAATGAACAGAGCATTAGGAATTTCTTCTATATGAACTTCTTTAAGAAGGCAAAAAAATGCTGACGAAGATGACAGCAACAGTGCATCGACTAGCTATGGACACAAACACAAACAATGCCATTGACACGCAGACACGTAAAGCAAAACATTCTGACAGGATGGAGAAAAACTCTTTGTGGAAATGTTTGTAGAAATTAGATAAATGCATTACCAGTTGTTTTACTAGAAGTTCACTATACAAATACAATGTTAATTGGTATAATAATTCTTGAAAATATATATTTTACTGGCATTCTAGCTTCAGATTTAAAACTACAACACTGTCCAACACTCATTGGATTGAAATACAAATTATTGCAATTAATACAATATTGCAATTTGTGTTTCTTCTGGAAACCACACACACACAAAAATAAATAAAAATAACGAAAGCTGAGTTATATTGTGCATTTTGATTGAAAATTAAAGTTTATGAATAATAATACTAATACTACTACTAATAAAATAATAATATTATTTGGATCTGTTTGTAGTGTCGCAGCAGCTGCTGGAGGAGTTGAATGCCCTGGAAATGCAGTTTGAGATTGAGCGCTCCTGTCGTGAGAATGCCGAGGTCTTCGCTGCAAAGGTACGCAGTGTAACAGGGCTGAGGCTGGGCACAAACCGGCATTCATGGTTTTAGAGCTTTTAATCTCTTTTCATCCCACCGACAGGGGACAGGACAGAATCCGCAATGGCAGTGCATCACACAGCACTGCCTGTTACAGCAGCAACACTGACACCCTGACTTCCTGGTGGCTTCCATGTTTAGACATCTCCTCTAAGTTTCAAAGTATCAAAATATCTGTGATTGTTATACATGTCTGAAACACTGCTGAAGATTCCTGGTACCTGCTTCCTAGTGAGACTTATAAAAACTTTGTTAGAAGGTTTAAACTCAGCTGCTCAAAATCATTTCAATAGTCTTAGCTCAGTATCTCACAAGGGCTTTCTGTGGGAGACTAAAGGTAAGAGAGTGAAACTACATTAGTGATTATGAGTCTCAACCTCAGCACCTGTGCAGGCTTCCCTGCTGACAGGTGTGATGTGATGTACTGGTTGAGTTATTGCTGCTGTTAAGGCAGTTGTCAGCAGGGAATCTCGCACGTGGGTAGGAGAATAATACTTTTCATTCATAAGTCCTTTCCATTCTACCTTTAAACTAATTAAAAAAAAAATCAGCTGCAATGTTAATCTGTAAAACCTTGTTAAACAACAGTAGCAATTTAATTCCTAATCTACTACTAACCTCCTGCCTCCCTGCTTTCTCCCTGCTGTCCCTCCTGTCTCCCTGCTGTGTCCCTCCTGTCTTCCTGCTATGTCCCTCCTATCGCCTTGCTGTGTCCCTGTTGCCGCTTCCAGGTATCCAAAGAGAACAAGATGCTGAAGCGGATGAGCCAGGCACTGATGCCCATGATCACAGAGCTGCCTGAATACCTGGAGGAGGTGACACTGGAGGCAGAGGCCAGCAGCGACCCTGCCACTGAATCCATCCAGCAATACCAGCAGCAGATCAAAGGTACCAGCAGAGGACCTGAACCAAGGTGGACGGTTTAGTGGGTGATTAGGATTGTGTTAAAAAGAAGACACACTAGCTGCAACACAAAGCACAACACACCTGAAACAGCTACACTATCTGAGGTCGTTATGGTCAGCATCACAGATGATTAGTAAATGGAAGGCACAGCGATGTGTTGCGTGGGAGTTTTAACAATAATCTTGCAGATATTACAGATTGATCAAGAGCCATCAAAGTTTACCATAGTAACATCACAGCAAGCATAATAATGCACAGTAAAAGCATGAAACAGGAATAGGTAAGCAGTGTAAAGCACAGAGAGGTCTGGTAAACATTGTATTGTTATTTATTTATTTTATTTAACCAGGATAGAACCCTGGGGATATACATCGCATTTGCAAGGGGGTCTGGCAAGAAAAGGGAACAAGAAATAACACATTATAAAATCAATGGCAAAAAGAGACAAATCATTCAAACAGGACAAAAACACAATCATCAAAACAAAAATACAGAATCACAGTCATCATCAGTATTTACAGGATTTGTAACCCTGTTCAGATTTAAAATAAATATTTATGAGAGATTTAAAAAGAGGCTGTTTTTATGTTCAAAGGCAACGATTTCCAAACATGAGATGCTTGGTTTACAAAGGCCACGTTGGCATACCGAGGTAAACTATAATAAATGCATAGTGTAGTATAACCATGGGAAAAACATTGGAAAACTGTAAGAATGCCATGACAAAATACTGTGATCACATTTTATAAGGGCGACTTGCACCACAATTTGGGAGTTTCGCGTCTGTCTTTTTAGAAACTGAAAGTTTGATGTACTAGGTAAACACAGATATCCCAGGGGCTCCCGAGTGGCGCATCCAGTAAAGGCGCTCCGCGCGGAGTGCAGGATGTGCCCTAAAGCCTGGAGATCGTAGGTTCGAATCCAGGCTATGTCACAGCCGACCGTGACTGGGAGTTCCTAGGGGGCGGCGCACAATTGGCTGAGCGCTGCCTGGGTAAGGAAGGCTTAGGTCGGCAGGGGAATCCACGGCTCACCATGCATCAGCGACCCCTGGGTCGATAGGGTGCCTGTGGCTCTGCAGTGGAGCCGCCAAATCTGTGTTGTCCTCCGGCACTATAGGTCTGGTGGCATTGCTGTGGATCTGCAGTGCGAAAAATGACGGCTTGGCAGGAGCACGTTTCGGAGGATGCATGTTCCAGCCTCCGTTTCCCGAGTCGGCGGGGGGGTTGCGAGCGGTGAGCCGAGGATACAGATAATAATTGGGCATGCTAAATTGTGGTGAAAAACCAGGGTAAAATGATTGGCGACAACTAAATTAAAAAAAAAAAAAAAAAAAAAAAACACAGATATCCCAATCTTTGTTTTTCTTGGTAAAGACCTTCAAGACAGTATCGACAAACTGCTGAATGAGAAGAAGCAGCTATCGAGTCAAGTGAAGGAACTGCAAGACAAGATCTTCAAACTGACAGAGGAGGTAAGTGATGCTGTGCAGCACAACACAGATACCTCACCCTCCAGCTCTCACAAACTCACCTCTCAACAGCAGCATCCAGCTGTTTCTGCTCCTCCAGCTGTATCTCAAATGTGGGGTCTTAAAGGATTTTAATGATTCAGCATCACCAACAATATGTAGCCCATTCAATACCCTCCCCTATACCTAAACCTAACCCTAAACCGAACCCTAGCATTATTCGTAATTGTAGAAAGCTATTCAACTCATCAGTGCTCGGCCGGTTCCTAGTTGCTGGTTGATCTCATAACTTTGTTAAGTTGGATATTAAAGGATCCCAATGATTTAGCATCAACAACACGGCTGTGTCACCCATTTCATACTCTCACCATTTTCTGTTAAAGCAGCGTCTCCTTCCCTTTGTCCTAGGTCAATCTCCACTTAATTTCCAACTGTGTCCTCTGGTCCTGGTTTCTGTGCTGTGTACTAGCTAGAGTTAATGTGGTCAACTCCTTTTAAGTCCCCCCCCCCCCCCCCAATTCTTCTTTCTACTTTTATAAATTCGGCTCCCTTAACCTCAATCTGAATTCTGGAAATGTAGATGATATAAAGTACCCTTTTAGATGTAGACTTGGTGAGTACTCAGCCTGGTTCACATTCTGTATTGAAATAAATGCATGTGTGTTGTACTGAAGCCTCCCCTCTCGTTGACAGCTCACAGCAGAGAAGGAGGAGAGAGAGTCCCTGCTGAAGGTCCTGCACCAGAACAACAAGGCCATAAAGAGGCTGAGCAGAGGTGGGTTCCCATCAGCTGACCTTTCGATAGGCTCTGAGCCAGCTACGCCCTTGGGTGAGTCTGTCTGAGGGTCCACTCAGGCATCAGCACTCCTTGGAACTTCATCAGCCATGAAACAGCAACAGTGAGAGCTGAGGTCAGAGCAGGCGTGTGGAAGGGGCAGTGCTGTGTGATACACTGCCTTTACGGATTCTGTCCTGTCCCCTGTCGGTGTGATGAGATGAGGTTAAAAGCTCTTAAACCACAAATGCAGATGAGCCCGGAACTTTCACATTGTGGTTGAGACGCTCACTAGCGGTGTGGGGGGTCGCCGGGTCATGCCCAGTCTCCGCCCTGTTACATTGGTGCCGTGACTCGAATCTCATAGAGTGGCTGCAGCCGATCACAGAGGTTAAAGGAGGGAAGAGTGTAACACACGCTCTGCAATGTCAGGTTGTAACAGGCTGCAGGTTCAAGTGTAACAGTGACAGAGAACAGGAATCTGGAAGAAGGGTTGGGTGGGATTCACAGAAGCAGGTTTTCTTGTTTATTTTATTTTGAATTTTGTTTGCATACTATTACTAATATATAATATATAATATATAATAACAATACATTATCTGTGCTTGACCACTGTTCAATAAAGTGTTAAGAAATAAATTGGCAGAACTAAGAACTTTTTAAATAATCAAAATCCTATGGAATTAATTTGTTACAAAAAATGCCAGTACTGGCGTTATATATTTTTTTATTATTGTAGAAAAGATGGCAAGTGCTAAAGCCTGCAGGCATCCCTGTGTCACCCTGTACTCATGTATTGATCTATATTGATGCACAATCTGTGTGCCAGTGTGCCAGCGTGCATATTTTTACTCTGTCGCCTTCCACCTGCTCCTTACTGAGTACAGTGAGTAGAAACGAAGATCATCTATATGCAAAGCACCAGGCTTTACTGCTATAGGTATCTATCTCTCTTAGTAAAAATTGAAATGTTTTTGTCTATTCGGTGTTCAACAGTTTTCCAAACCTAATTAAGGGGGGGGGGTTCTATTCCTTTATTAAGTTTTGTTGAAAATGCCCCTTCATTTAAGGGACATCAGTGTTGGACAGGTTTGCACAATAATATGAAGGTGGTCCGGTGCTTGTATGTTGGACAGTGTGTTGGACAGTGATTTGAAGGTGGTCCTGTGCTTGTGTGTTGGACAGTGTATTGGACAGTGATTTGAAGGTGGTCCTGTGCTTGTGTGTTGGACAGTGATTTGAAGGTGGTCCTGTGCTTGTGTGTTGGACAGTGTGTTGGACAGTGATTTGAAGGTGGTCCTGTGCTTGTGTGTTGGACAGTGTCCCAGATGGTGTCCCAGGAGTACAATGAGGTGTCCACGAGGCTGGAGCTGGAGCAGGATCTCCGGCAGCATGCAGAGGTCTTCGCTCACAGAGTAAGGGCTAATGCTGCAGCTCACCAGGCTTCTCTCATGCCATGTCTAACCATAGCTTTTACCACATCTACTAGGTATCTGCCCCAGTTACAATCAACATTGTCATCTTATGACCTTTACTTTTCTGCCACACTGTTTCCAAACACTAACAAGGCTAAACAAGCAAAACAACTTTCCGTACCTGTGCCTACCTCTACACTGTACTAAATGTGCTTCACCATTCGCTACACTGTACTTTACTATATGGTGACCACAGTATACCACTGTCAACTGCTAACAGAGAGCGTTCAGCCACGAATTATGATTGCACGGATTGCCACTATTATTTTACTTCTGTCCACTATAATCAGCTTAAATAAAAGACATTGCGCTTTGCAACTCCTCTAAAAATACCACAGAAAAAGGATGATTGTAAACTTTGACTTTTTGAATTATAAAAACTTCTTTTTTTGCATCGACTCACAAAGGTTTCAAATAATTATTATACCTGAAGTGTGCATGTACTGTAGTTGCGGATGCTCAAAAGAATGAATTACCAGTATTTTTTTTAAAGACTTGCACGTTTGACACATCAAAGTCTGTGCAAGTAGCCCCTCTAATATGATTGCTGTAGCAATCTTAATAATTGCAAAACAAGCTGTTTAGAGCAACCGTAACTACTGTACTCCTCCCCCCTGTGGACCCTCACGCACACCCGCTTTCCAATACGAACCCTCTTCAAGTCAGAGACTAACGTCATGCCAGACATTACAACAGCGCAGCTGCTCAACTCTTGCAAGACATATATTTAAACTTGTCACACACTCTCCTCCTTGAAAATTTGGTGTGTCCTGCACCCCTCCTCCACCTTGCTGCAAAATCTCTCTCCCTTGCCATCCTTGTTTTATTTGGGGGTTTTCTTCCAGCTCCTTCTTTGTATTTTTAAGTGAATGTACTGGTCTTGAAGGATGAAGGACAGTGGTACTGGCTACAGTCAGGCGGAGTGCCCGCTGACACACCTCTAATGCCATGCTCCTCAACTCTGGGTCTCGTTCAAGCTGCCAATTGTGCCCAGATGAATTGCATTTTTAATGTGGACGAGGGGGCTGATTTACACCCCGGTGCTCATGCCACTTGTGACCCAAGTCAGATTGGACCCAACTTAACCAAGCCTCACGAGGAGAAGGGCCACCGAGCCCCAGCAGTCGTGCCTTTTCATTTCAGGACCAGGGTTAAAGGTTGGAGCAAGATTGTGTGTGAATGAGTTCGAAACTCCAGGTGCAGGTTCGTAATTGAAAACTAAATAATTATGCGATCGATAATTGCCTCAATTCAATGACGACTGACAATAAAACAAAACAAAACAAAACAAAAAACTAAAAAGCGCCTGTCTTCCGTGCCAGTCAAAGCGTTGTTTCAGAGTCCTCTAATGAGGAACCCTGTCTTTTCAGCTCCGAAGGACAGCTATTCATCAGAGTGTGTAATTAGCAATATTGTGCTGATTAAGAGACAAAGAAAAGGTGTTAAAAAAGAAACTGCTTTTAAATAAACTTATGTTTTGACAAATGATGTTTGAAAAACTGCTACTTCCTTTTAAACACAAAAAACGGTGCCCTATTGAAAAGTGTATCCATCCCAGGCTCTAATTGAACTTCAAAACAAGAGCAGCTTTTCTCAACCTCCTGACAGCTCTCCTGCAACAGCCCAGACACTCCAGGGTTGGGATGCTCCTTTCAGCTGGGCTGCAGACCCTTCATTGATTGTCCTCACAGATAGAGACCTTTGTGTACGGTTCAGAGCTGCTTGAACAATGGAACACAATCTCTATCTGTTTGAAGGGGGTGTTCCTGTGGTTCACATACCAAAAGCAAAGAAAAAAAAAAGAGTCGGCGAGTTTTGTGAATCCCACATTTCTTCTTTCTTTTAAAGGGGCGTCATGAAATGTTTTATAAAACTGTCAGTTATTTTATTAGTGAAGGTGTAAAAAAAAAAAAAAAGCATTTGCTTTTGTGCATAAATGAAAGAAAAAAATTCACGACAAAGAAACTATTTGTTTATTTAGTTTTGCCCAGACCTGTCTTGAGCTCCCCCTAGGCCCTAAAGTATGAACTACACCTGAGCCCAGTTCTTAAACTAAAAGGTTGTTGAGCTGAGTGGACAAGTTCCTCATTGTTTCTCCAGCTTCATTCACAATGAAACCACATGTCCTTCAACCATAAAGATGCATAGTTCCTAAAACGAGATTGGGAGTGAGTTTTTAGATCTCTCACTCTCACGCGATGTACAGAGAGAAGGGGAGACACATCTGTAGAAGAGTGGCTAAGCTAGCAGAGAGCATATCTTAAAGAAATAAACAGTGATGTAGTCCTAAATCTGAAGGTACCGGAACACTAATGAAATATTATACAAATTCAAATTGTATTTATATCCTGAACTTCTAGTAACACGTATAATAGGCAATACATTTATCTAATTTCTACAACTATTTCCAGTGTCTTTCTCCGTCTTATCAGAATGCTTTACTTTACGTGTCTGTGTGTGAGTGGCTTTGTTTGTGTTTGTGTCATATTCGACAGTCATAGTCGATGTTGCTGTTGCTGTCGTCTTCATCAGAATTTTTATATTTCTTAATTCGTAATAGAAGAAGTTCCTAATGCTCTTTACATTGCATCAAGAGGACTACTGACTGAATTAGAGACAGGATAAGACATGTGACTTAGATTGCCTATTATGGAAGTTTCTGCTTGGCTACATCACTGCTGCCTGTAGAAAACAGTCCCGGAACTACACCACTGGATATAATGCATGGCTTCTGTGTGTGATGTAACAGGCGGTCATGGATGCTGTGTAGACCACAGTGCTGCTCATGCTACGTGTTTACAAAGCCTGCGTGTCATGATTATGATTGATTGAGGGATGCTTTGCTCCAAAATTGACAGTATCTGCTGCTATTTTATTTTTAATTGATGCCTTATCACATGTAAAGCCTTTCATTTTATTTTGCAAACTTCATCAAGCACTAAAATGAGCTACCAATCAAATATCGGACCGGTTATAATCATCAATAATCAATGCATTGAGAACACGTTATGTTCAAAATCAAGAAAATGTGTGTAGACTTCACAAAATACAACTGAAAATATATGCATTGAGAAAACTATATAGTCTGGTCTTAAAGGATCCCAACGATTCAGCATAAACAACATGGCTAGATAACCCATTCCAAACCCTAACCCCTCTCTGTGTGAAAAAGGGTCTCCTACCTTCTGTTCTAACTCTGTTGCGACCTGATTTTCCACAAGAAAGTGCAAGTCCATCAGAAAGCAAGGCCAGCAAACAAAGATTCCTTAAGCCAAGTGTACTACTACTGCACCTCTGAGGCCTTTACAGTGAATGTATGTGCATGACAGGGATGATTTTGTTAGATATAATGATTTTAACGTGCAGGGTCTCCCCCCGTCCCAATTCTTACCCTGGCTCTCTCAGATGCTGGTGCGTCAGAAGGAGGCGTCCCGTCAGAGCATGATTCTGCTGCAGAGCGCAGAGCCCAGCCAGCAGCTCCTGGAGGCTCTAAACAAGGGGGCCGAGATGAACAAGACCCTGGAGGAGCTGAAACTGCAGCACGAGATCAAGGTGAGCCGTCTATACCTAGTGATGAGACCCAGGCAGCACGAGATCAGGGTGAGCCTCCTCTACTTAGCGATGAGACCCAGGCAGCACGAGATCAGGATGAGCCTCCTCTACCTAGTGATGAGACCCAGGCAGCACGAGATCAGGATGAGCCTCCTCTACCTAGTGATGAGACCCAGGCAGCACGAGATCAGGGTGAGCCTCCTCTACCTAGTGATGAGACCCAGGCAGCACGAGATCAGGGTGAACATTCTCTACCTAGTGATGAGACCCAGGCAGCACGAGATCAGGGTGAGCCTCCTCTACCTAGTGATGAGACCCAGGCAGCACGAGATCAGGATGAGCCTCCTCTACCTAGTGATGAGACCCAGGCAGCACGAGATCAGGGTGAGCCTCCTCTACCTAGTGATGAGACCCAAGCAGCACGAGATCAGGATGAGCCTCCTCTACCTAGTGATGAGACCCAGGCAGCACGAGATCAGGGTGAGCCTCCTCTACCTAGTGATGAGACCCAGGCAGCACGAGATCAGGGTGAGCCTCCTCTACCTAGTGATGAGACCCAGGCAGCACGAGATCAGGGTGAGCCTCCTCTACTTAGCGATGAGACCCAGGCAGCACGAGATCAGGATGAGCCTCCTCTACCTAGTGATGAGACCCAGGCAGCACGAGATCAGGGTGAGCATCCTCTACCGAGTGATGAGACCCAGGCAGCACGAGATCAGGGTGAGCCTCCTCTACCTAGTGATGAGACCCAGGCAGCACGAGATCAGGGTGAGCCTCCTCTACCTAGTGATGAGACCCAGGCAGCACAAGATCAGGATGAGCCTCCTCTACCGAGTGATGAGACCCAGGCAGCACGAGATCAGGATGAGCCTCCTCTACCTAGTGATGAGACCCAGGCAGCACGAGATCAGGATGAGCCTCCTCTACCTAGTGATGAGACCCAGGCAGCACGAGATCAGGGTGAGCCTCCTCTACCGAGTGATGAGACCCAGGCAACACGAGATCAGGGTGAGCCTCCTCTACCTAGTGATGAGACCCAGGCAGCACAAGATCAGGGTGAGCCTCCTCTACCTAGTGATGAGACCCAGGCAGCACGAGATCAGTGTGAACATCCTCTACCTAGTGATGAGATCCAGGCAGCAAGAGATCAGGGTGAGCCTCCTCTACCTAGTGATGAGACCCAGGCAGCACGAGATCAGGGTGAGCATCCTGTACCTAGTGATGAGACCCAGGCAGCACGAGATCAGGGTGAGCATCCTGTACCTAGTGATGAGACCCAAGCAGCACAAGATCAGGGTGAGCCTCCTCTACCTATTGATGAGACCCAGGCAGCACGAGATCAGGGTGAGCCTTACCACCTCAAGGATGAGACCGAAGTAGTATGAACTCAGGGGGAGCCATGCTGGAAATAGCTTTATTTATCAAACCCAGGTAATATGCAAAACAAATTCATTTCCATCACTGGTCTGATGTGTGTGTTCGTGTTTGTCTCTGTGTCTGTCTATCTGTGTGTGTGTGTGTCTCTCTTTCTGTATGCGTGTCTCTGTGTGTGTGTGTGCCTCTTTGTGTGTATGTGTCTGTCTCTGTATGTGTCTGACTGTCTTTGTATCTGTGTGTGTGTCTGTCTCTTGTTCTGTCTGTGTGTCTGGGTCTCACTGCCTGTGTGTGTGTCTGTGTGTATCTCTCGCTCTGTGTATCTGTCTCTGTCTGTCTGTATGTCTGTGTTTTTGTGTGTGTGTGTGTGTGTCTCTGTGTCTCTGTGTGTGCAGGTGAAGGAGCTGAAGGCTCAGTTGGAGGAGAGTGCTCTGCAGAAGGAACTAAGCAGAGTGAAGGTGGCACTGGATCTCAGTGTGGAGGACAAGCAGGAAGCTGAGACCCAGCTGAGCCGAGCCCAGCTCACCATCCTCCAGTTGCAGGAGGAAGGTATGAGAGACAAGACCACAGAGCAGAGCTCTCCTCTCCTCGCTACACCGGCTCTCCCTTACACAAGTTAACCACAGTGAAACATAGCAAAGTGTAGAAGTGAAAGCATGGTAAAGCATACTGTAGGTAAGCATTGTAAAGTCCAGAGAGGTATGGTAAAGCATATTAAAAAACAAACCATGATAAACTAACAAGTGTGCCATAGTAAATTCATAGCAAAGTGTAGAGGTGAAAGCACAGTAAAAGCATGTGAATGAGGAGCTCCCAGGGGGTGGCCCGGGGTAGGGTGGAGGGGGCGGGGGTGGCTTAGGTAGGCCAGGTTGTCCACGACTCACCGCGTACCAGCAACCCCTGTAGTCTGGCCGGGCTCTTGCGGGCTTGCCTGTAAGCTGCCAAGCGCTGTAGCTCTGAGGTGGCTGCATGGTGAGTCTGCAGTGTGAAAAAAGTCTTCAGCTGACGGCACACTTCAGTGGACAGTGTGTGTTCGTCTTCACCGCTCCTGAGTCAGCGCGGGGGTGGTAGCGGTGAGCTTAGCCTAAAAATAATTCGATATGCCAAATTGGTAGAAAATATTTAAATAATTGGCGATTACTAAATTTAAAAAAAAAAAAAAAAAAAAAAAAACACTGATGTGACACCTGGTAGCTACCTTCACTCATACACCTAGCGTTCATAACCCAGAATCTGAGACAAGCATAACCCGTTTCCTTTCATCTTCCATACAGACAATCAAAACAGAGGAAGACTTCCAGTCAAAACGTCTGTCATTGAGTTTATTGAGTTCTTTCAGTATTTTTTAATTCAGCCTATTGAGTGTTTAATAGTTATGATTGAAACAGTTTGATGGGTCTATTTCCAAACAATTATCAAGTTTAATATTAATATTATAATTGCATACTTTTTTTACATTTAAGAATATTTTTTTTTCTTTTCTAGTTAAACAGATGAAAGATGCACTGAAACTGGCTGAATCTCATTCTGCATCAGGAATGAACGAATCAGAGGAAAACACACCTGCAATGGCCCCTCCTCCTCCCCCTCCCCCTCCCCCCCCCCCCTCCCCCTCCACCTCCTCCTCCTCCACCATCCAGCATCACCAGGTAGGACATCAACTGAGAGGCAACACTGATATTACAATGCCTGTCAAACGAAAATATGAAAAAGTTTAATATTATAGCCCTTATAAAAGTTTATCATCGTGAAAGCATCACGAAGTGTAATAAAGCACAATGAAAGCATGGTAAAACATAGGTAGCTAAGGTAAAGCATACTAAAAAAAAAACCTGGCAAGCCATGGTTAACTATGGTAAATGCATAAGTATGTAACCATAGAGAAAAGCATGGGGGAAACTACAAAATGACAAAATGCATTTATAAAGGACCCACTGTTTTTGTCGATCACTAGAATACAGTCTGTTGTTTTATATGCATGGCATGTCATTGCTCCTCTCGTCTTTCTGTAGCCCGCTTGAAGAACTCAGGAACCGCAGGAGGAAGGGCCAGGCGAACCCCCGAGCTACAAACAGTGAGAGTCTTTCTGATCTTCATCCGATTCATACAGATATATTACGAGAAAACAATGGTATTAAAAGCAGGAGCTCGTGTGGTCCAGGTCTAGTCTTCAGTTTGGTTACTGTCACAAACCTGATAGGGAAGGAGCTTGCCGTGCTTTATACAGGAGTATGCATTCATAGTCCTAGTGGTGTAGTGCTAAATCTGAAGGTAGCAGAACGCCACTAAAATATAGCTTTTCTTAAACAATCGTTATTATACAAATCAACATTTCATTTGTATTCTGAACTTCTAGTAACACATATAATAGGTAACGCATTTATCTAATTTCTACAAGTATTTCCACAAGGTGTCTTTCTCCATATTGTCTATGTGTCAGTGGCAGAACTCTGAGCTGCCTATAGAAAATAGTACCGGAACCATGTTCCAGCGCATTCCGTCTCTACTGCTCGACTGCTCAGTGCAAGTGTAACAGGGAGGAAGCTGGGCACAAATACGCAAGTGAGAGTCTTAACCACTGTGCTAAAGATCTAGACTCCTCTGCATTCCTGATTCTAGAGCTTTTAACCTCATCTCAACGGCAGGGTTCAAGATCCGTAACGGCAGTGCATCACACAGCACTGTTAAAACAGTGACGTTTTATAAATGTATAAAGACCTTGGTACATATCCAGAGCAAAACCTTGTTGACTGGTACAATCACAGGGCTTCAGTAACTTTATGCATGCTTCTCCCAGTTTCAAACAAATATTATTTATAAAGTATGTGTGATACACTGCCATTACAGATTTTGTCCCCTGATCAGACCTAGACAATGAGATGAAATGAGGTTAAAAGCTCTAAAACCACGAATCCAGACAAGCCCAGCTCTTCTGCATTGTGGTTAAGACCTTGCTTGTGGTGTGCAGGGTCACCGGTTGGCGCCCAGCCTCCGCCCTCTTACACTCTTCTGTTGATGTGCATTACAGCACAGCCAACTGCTCTGGATGTCAAATCCAAGGCTGTGAATGAGATGATGGAGCGGATCAAGAATGGGATAATTCTGAAACCTGCAAAGAGGAGCACACAGGTAAGGGCAAGGTCTCTGCGAGATTATCATACACTCGTACAAAACAGATGCTGGCCACTGCATATACAGTGTGTCCCATAAGTCAGGCGATGTCATATACCGTGCCAATCAGGATGTCCGCTGCTGAATCAGGTAGCCGTGCCCCGTACACCATGCTTCAAAATTATCTGGATGTGACAGACAATATTAGCAACATCCAGCAGCACTGTAAAGCTGTTTAGGGCTTTCTCTGGATTCCTAATAAGTTTCTGTAAAGGACTGTTCTGATAAGAGTCACAGCAGTTACTCCTGTCTAGTTAGAATAATGGGCAGAGCTACCGTGACTCCAAAGTTGGAAGCTGGGGCAATTATGCTGCTACTGTTCCTGTACATTCATAGACACCTCACACAAAGCCTCACAAAGTGTCACTCTCTGTCAGTAGATTAGGAGCACTCAAAAAGTAGAAACTCTGTTTGTTCTTATTGTTTATATAGAACAGGCAGGAAGTGGCAGGTTTAGGGTAGTGGGTAGACAGGGGGTGTTTGGGGTTCTGCTGTTTAAGGGTACCAGTGTCAGAAAATATATGTCGCCCCCCCCCCCGAATATTCGTTCCCCCTAGGAACCAATATTCAGGAATATAGGTTACCCTTCTGAATATTTGTACCCCTTATTTTTTATAACAAAGTAATCTTACTTTGCATACAAGTCTATTTGCATGCACTTTCAATCAAACCCTTACATTTAAGGGGAGACAGTCGATCTTAAAAACACTTATCTTTTGGCTCGTCCTGTACAGCAAAGAAAACTAATTATAGCCCTGGTTACCACTTTTTCCCAATATAGTCTCTATTTAAATGCAAAGGAAAACTTTAAATGAAAGCAGCAACAAACACATATTTCCCCAGACGGTGAGGTTATATTGGCATATAGAAGCAATACAGATTTGCGAGATATTTTGGTACATAGCAAATATTCTGTAAAACAAAACAAGACCTCAGTCCTGACTAAATATTTTAAACAATTACCTTTTATCAATAATTCAGCTTTGAATAATACATATCATATTCAATGAGGCTTGAATTTAAATATATGCAACATAATCTGTAGTATTCAATGTATGATCTGTACAAAAATATACATACAAATATACAAATATACAAATATGCCTTCTCTATAACAGGATTGCAAGTTAATCTTAATTGGTCTATAACTTGCAGGAAAATAATAGAAGAGCAGTGGATTGTTAGGTTGGAGACGGTCTGTCCCCAGATCGGCACCGTGAGAAGGGAATGAGAACTGCTGCCGGTTTGGTCCGAGGGGATATTTTTATTTCATCTTTGTAGTTGGACTAAATAATATAGAACACAAGTTAACATAGTAGCCTTAGGGAGCCCATGCATATTGTTTGTTCTGGGTACCTGGTTTCAGATGCCCAGATAAACATTTCCCTAACCCTAACCCTAACCCTAACGCTAACCCTAACCCTAACCTTGTCCAGTCTCACTACAATAATACATGATAACAGCCTGCAAACATTGCTTACATTTACTAGCATTAGTACCCTGGGGGTACTAATATTCATGAACCAATATTTGTTTATACCAGTAACAGAGGTAAGAGAACTCAGCATATTGAATGTATCCCTGTGTTTGCCCATTCTAGGACGTTGCTGTTGATGACAGTAGCAACAGCGAATGGAACGCAAAGGTTAGTTCTGTTTTCTTAAAGTTCCGTAATTCTGGAATGTGACAAGTAGAACACAGGAGAGCAGGACACTGGTTTGGTGAGGAAAGTTTGGGGGTTTAAGAAAACAGTGCAACTCATGTGGGCACTACTGTAACTGTAAAATATCTAGCTTGCCTTTTAGTTTCATCTATTTTGTAATTCCCTGTTGGTATCTATGTTACCACTACATTAAAGCTTTGTATGTTGAGAATGTCATTGCTTTATTTGTTTAAGACACAACAGTTTTAACATATGTATAACTTGCTACAGATTCTAATGGGGGCATCATCTATAATAATAATAATAATAATAATAATAATAATAATAATAATAATACATTGATGATGAGACCTGTAAGCATTTTTAGTTTTAGAAAGCAGTAATTATGTAGTATTAAACTAAATGGTCAGTAATTCTTTGATAAATAAAATCTAAAACATGTTTGGATTCAGATATGTTTTATTCCTTTCAGGAACAGCCATTTGAAAAAAGACAGATCGCAGCAAAGGAGTTGCAGGGTCTTCTGGTAAGAGACAGGGTGAAAGCCTGTACAAATACCTCTCTTTGTCAAACTGTCCCTGCTTGTAATAGATGTGAGATACATACACCAGACAAGCGTTTCTTCATGTTTAACACCTTTTAGACTCAGCTTAACACACTTTCAGGTGTGGAAACTTCACTGTAAGAGGACTTCAATACTGCAGCTCACTCTGATGCTTAAGTAAAGAACCTTCAGGCCGTTGGGTCACAAATGACTTTCATACAGAAAGATCAGGACTGACAGGGGACACCTGCGAGTCTGCACTCCCCTAAACTCTAAAGGGGAATGTACTCTGAGGGAATACATAGCCCCTTTTTCAGGAACAGTGGCTTGAAACCTGGTTCCAGGAGACCGGGAGACCTAAGAACATAAGAAAGTTTAAAACGAGAGGAAGCCATTCGGCCCATCTTGCTTGTTTGGTTGTTAGTAGCTTATTGTTCCCAGAATCTCATCAAGCAGCTTCTTGAAGGATCCCAGGGTGTCAGCTTCAACAACATTACTGGGGAGTTGGTTCCAGACCCTCACAATTCTCTGTGTAAAAAAGTGCCTCCTATTTTCTGTTCTGAATGCCCCTTTATCTAATCTCCATTTGTGACCCCTGGTCCTTGTTTGTTTTTTCAGGTCAAAAAAGTCCCCTGGGTCGACATTGTCAATACCTTTTAGAATTTTGAATGCTTGAATCAGATCACCGCATAGTCTTCTTTGTTCAGGACTGAACAGATTAAATTCTTTAAGCTTGTCTGCATATGACATGCCTTTTAAACCTGGAATAATTCTGGTCGCTCTTCTTTGCACTGTCTGCCCAGTTCTGAATGCTGTCTAGATTATTTTGAATGACCTTTGCTGCTACAACGGTGTTTGCCACTCCTCCTATTTTTGTGTTGTCTGCAAATTTAACAAGTTTGCTTACTGTACCAGAATCTAAGTCATTAATGTAGATTAGGAATACCAGAGGACCCAATACTGATCCCTGTGGTACACCACTGGTTACCTCGCTCCATTTTGAGGTTTCCCCTCTAATCAGTACTTTCTGTTTTCTACATGTTAACCACTTTTTAATCCCTATGCATGCATTTCCTTGAATACCTACTGCGTTCAGTTTGAGAAGTAATCTTTTATGCGGGACTTTGTCAAAAGCTTTCTGGAAATCTAAATAAACCATGTCATATGCTTTGCAATTATCCATTGTCGATGTTGCATCCTCAGTAAAATCAAGCAGGTTAGTTAGACACGATCTCCCTTTCCTAAAACCATGCTGACTGTCTCCCAGGATATTGTTACCATATAGGTAATTTTGCATTTTGGATCTTATTATAGTTTACATATATTAGAAGTTAGGCTTATTGGTCTGTAGTTACCTGTTTTTCCCCCTTTTTTTGTCTCCCTTTTTGTGGATTGGTATTACGTTTGTAATTTTACAGTCTGTCGGTACAACCCCTGTGTCAAGAGACTGTTGCATGATCTTGGTTAGAGGTTTGTAAATAACTTCTTCCATTTCTTTGAGTACTATTGGGAGGATCTCATCCAGCCCAGGGGATTTGTTTATTTTAAGAGCTCCTAGTCCCTTTAACACTTCTGCCTCTGTTATGCTAAAGTTATTTAAAACTGGATAGGAACAGGTCGACATGCGGGGCATGTTGTCCGTATCCTCCTTTGTAAAAACTTGTGAAAAGTAATCATTTAATATATTTGCTATTTTTTTCTCTTCGTCTATGATTTTGCCATTAGACATTTTACAACCTCTTTGAATGTTCTCTTGCTGTTATAATATTGGAAAACCTTTTTGGAATTGGTTTTAGCCCCCTTAGCAATGCTCATTTCTATCTCTCTCTTGGCTTTTCTAACTTCCTTTTGGATTTGAGTTTGCAGTTAGGGTTAGGGTTAGTACTCTTTCTGTGTACTTTGTTCTTGGTCCCTTTTAAATGCTCTGTAAAGTGCCTTTTTTCTCTGAATATGTTTTTTAATTGATCTATTAAACTATTTTTGCCATTTTGTTTTAGATTTTGATTTGTCTACTTTTGGGATGTAATTGTTTTGCGCCTCTAGTACTACATTTTTGTAAAAAAGCCACCCTTTTTCTGTGGATGTTTTCTCTATTTTACTCCAATCTACTTCTGTTAGTCTCTGTTTCATTCCTTCATAGTTTGCCTTTTTAAAATTGTAAACCTTAGCTTTAGTCATTACTTTTTGTGTTTTAAAAAGCACTTCAAATGAGACCATGTTGTGATCTGAGTTTGGCAATGGTTCTCTGACCTCTGTTGTAGCTATTCTGTCTTTGTTATTTGAAAAGACTAAATCAAGGCATGCCTCCCCTCTAGTCGGTGCCTTGACAAATTGCGTTAGGAAGCAGTCATTTGTCATTTCTACCATTTCAATTTAATCTGTCGTGCTCCCCATCGGGTTTCCCATTTTATACGGGGGAAGTTGAAATCCCATATTAATATGGCTTCTCCTTTGCTGCATGCATTTCTAATGTCATTGTATAACAGCTTATTTTCCTCTGTATCTGAATTTGGCGGTCTACAGCATGCCCCTATTATTATGCCCATTACATTTGTGTCCATTATTCTGACCCATATTGATTCTGCGTTGTTTTTTTCTTCCAGATTTAACACCTGGGCTTCTAGACTATTTTTAATGTATAGCGCTACCCCTCCGCCTCTTCTGACCTGCCTGTCTTTCCTATACAGTGTATCCCCACTAATATTATATTCGTCTCCATCACTTTCGGTTAACCAAGTTTCTGTAACACCTATCACATCGTAGTTACTTGTTAGGACAGTAGCTTCAAGTTCTAACATTTTGTTTTTGAGAGTTCTAGCATTTTGATAAATACATTTAATGGCTATCTCACCTGAGTTGTTGCCCTTGTTTTGATGTAGTCTCACATCTGTTTTTTTGTTGATTTCTCCCCCCTTCCTTTCTAGTTTAGATGCTTCTGAACCTCCTCGACTTTGTTGTTTCAAACCCCACGTCTCCCCTGGTGTTCCATGCAGTGGCCTGAAACCTAGTCTCCTGAAACCAAGTTCCAAGCCACAGAGTGGCTTTGTGTTCCCTCAGCTTAAGTCCAAAGCACCCAATACTCAAACTAAGGCATGACACCAGCCCGGTACCAGTGACTCGCTCTGCCGGTACCAGATGGTACCACAGCCTGTACCAGTGACCTGGTCGGTACCAGAGCCTGTATCAGTGACCTGGTCGGTACCAGAGCCTGTACCAGTGACCTGGTCGGTACCAGAGATGATACCAATTGGTACCAGAGCCTGCACCAGTGACCTGGTCGGTACCAGAGATGATACCAATTGGTACCAGAGCCTGCACCAGTGACCTGGTCAGTACCAGAGCTGATACCAATCGGTACCAGAGCCTGCACCAGTGACCTGGTCGGTACCAGAGCCTGCACCAGTGACCTGGTCGGTACCAGAGCCTGCACCAGTGCCCTGGTCGATACCAGAGCCGATACCAGTCAGTACCAGAGCTTGTACCAGTGACCTGGTTGGTACCAGATCCTGCACCAGTGACCTGGTCAGTACCAGAGCTGATACCAATCGGTACCAGAGCCTGCACCAGTGACCTGGTCGGTACCAGAGCCTGCACCAGTGACCTGCTCGGTACCAGAGCCTGCACCAGTGACCTGGTCGGTACCAGAGCCTGCACCAGTGACCTGGTCGGTACCAGAGCCTGCACCAGTGACCTGGTCAGTACCAGAGCTGATACCAATCGGTACCAGATCCTGCACCAGTGACCTGGTTGGCACCAGAGTCTGCACCAGTGACCTGGTCGGTACCAGAGCCTGCACCAGTGATCTGGTCGGTACCAGAGCCTGCACCAGTGACCTGGTCGGTACCAGAGCCTGCACCAGTGATCTGGTCGGTACCAGAGCCTGCACCAGTGACCTGGTCGGTACCAGAGCCTGCACTAGTAGACTGTTTCTTCTCACCGCTCTGCAGTGACCCCTACAGGCCAGGCGCCCAGTTAGCTTGGGGGAGGAGATTTGCTGCGCTGGTCTTTTTTCTCTAGAGGCAGGTAGCCTGCAGACATCCGCTCTCAAGTTCCTGGGTGTAAAAAGACGCCAATTGGCTCGTGGGATAGGAGGACGCCCACTAAGCCTCGGGTCCCTGAGCTGTGTGGGGAATCGCTGTGGTGAAGGAGAAAAATAATGATAATAATTGGGCATTGCAAATTGGGAGAAAGTCTGCATCTCTGAAACCGGCGCAGCATGACTCGCCCCATTTGTCCCCTGCAGTGTGGTCAACACAGTCCCCACTCCCTGTTACACCGGGAACTAGGATGACGTCTGACGTATATGGGGCTCTTAAAGGAGCAGCTTTGATATACATGCCCAGGTAATTGAGGATATAAGAGATTATATCCCATTAGGTAATGGTTACATTTCTATCAGGGAACCAGGGTTATGATAATAACCAAACGTTCTGCAGTTTGGGAGAATGTTAGAGAATAAAGGTCCTCCTGTGTTGCAGGACTCCATGAAGAAGCCTGTGAAGCGGAGGTCCTACCGGAGGATCAGCCGAAGGATCCCTGACCAGGAGCTGACCGCGATCCTCCAGAGGAGGAGGAGAGCTATGGAGGACAGGCCGGTTTCCAGTGAAACAAAGCCCCCAGCCACGGGACAGGGGGAGAGCCAGCCCGAGACCACTGCACCATCAGGCACAGTATTCAGGCAGAGAGTCGCGTCAAGCTCTGTCCTTTTCACAGTTTTTATTTCATATCTTATGATGTACAGTTGAGCCTGATATACATGGTATAAAAGTGTCTTCTCGTTGGCAGCTCAGTGGTCCTGTCACCCAAAGTGCAAAACGACACCATAAGAGACATGACATATTGTAATATTAAATTAAAAAACACTAATGCAGACACCCTCATTGAGAAGGTCCTCCAGTTCCAATGCAGGTCCCAGTTTGCAAGGCTGCACGCTGGAATGTTTACCATTTGTGCAATATTGCAACAATAAGCAGAGGCAGAGCTTGAACCAAGGAAAGTCATTCTCTGAATGCAGACATTGTACACTGTACTAGCTATATAAACAGAATACTGTTTCATTCATATATATATATATATATATATATATATATATATAATTTGGATAAAACTAAAACAATGCTTGTTCATGTGTAAATAACACATCAGCCCTAATATTTCACTCCAGTGCAGTCCTGTGGTTGGCTGGAGTGTGCCTCTAACCCTGAACCTAGACAGTGTTAGGAAGCCAAAGCAGTCAGTGAGTGTTTCCTGTCTTGTCCCCTCAGGCTCAAAGGTCTTGTCCTGGGGTGCAAGGAGCAGCAATGCTCCGGTCCTGCGCAGGCTGAGACAGACGAGAACAAACCGGGATTCCAGGATCAGAGCCTCTGAGAGCACCACCTGGTGGAACAGTTAGGAACAGTGCTCCCGAACGCAGCACTGTCTGAGGAGACACCTGGCCCAGGGGTATAAGACTCACGAGAACTGTGAACTACTGAAGATCAAGCAAAGAGATGGTCTTAACCCATGCATTAAAAATATTCATACTTTTCAGCTTTTAGAAGTATTTATCGGCAGATATAAAATAAATCCATTCAATAATGTGTTGATTTCAAAACAAGAAAAGCTGTCCTCCCTTCACCTTTACAACCAGTACCAATCAATGGTAATTAACTTCCACATTGAGTGTTTTAAAAGTCTGGGGGAAACCAATGAAAATAGGATGTGACAAAATTCCATTGCATCTTATCCTGGGTATAGATGTCACCCTGTGCATACAGTAGAACACAGTTCCAAAGTTTTAAAAAGTTTTTTTTTTTTCTAATGTTTAATAGTACTCTGTGAGTTGAATATTTTGTTTTTGTGATATTAAATAAGTAAATGTTTTTTCTTTACTCTCACATGAACAGCACAAGATGACATTTCTTCTTCTAACAATAAGAGAGTTTTAACTGATTTCAGTACCCACAGACTGTCTTCATTTCACTACCCCAGTGCTGTTACACTCCACTCTGTAAAGTAGCACCTGTCTTCATTTCACTACCCCAGTGCTGTTACACTCCACTCTGTAAAGTACCACCTGTCTTCATTTCACTACCCCAGTGCTGTTACACTCCACTCTGTAAAGTACCACCTGTCTTCATTTCACTACCCCAGTGCTGTTACACTCCACTCTGTAAAGTAGCACCTGTCTTCATTTCACTACCCCAGTGCTGTTACACTCTACTCTGTAAAGTAGCACCTGTCTTCATTTCACTACCCAAGTGCTGTTACACTCCACTGTGTAAAGTAGCACCTGTCTTAATTTCACTACCCCAGTGCTGTTACACTCCACTCTGTAAAGTAGCACCTGTCTTCATTTCACTACCCCAGTGCTGTTACACTCCACTCTGTAAAGTAGCACCTGTCTTCATTTCACTACCCCAGTGCTGTTACACTCCACTCTGTAAAGTACCACCTGTGCTTTTATAATACATTCAGATCAAACAATCAACATTCATGAGAAAAGAAAATATAAGAAAATCTACAAACAAGAGGATTTGGACCATCTAAGCTATATAAGCTATAAAAAGTACATCATTAGCAATGTATTAAATTACATCACAAGCACGTTAATAGAGTTCAATAGAAATAAAACACCTTTCACAATGGCACTCGTGGCTACCCGGGTCACAATCACCATGTACCTGGGTTAACCCGGATCCCAGCGACCCACCTCAGGATGTGGATAAACACGCTTTGACCCGGCTTGAGCGAGACAAAATTCATGACGGCAGACAAAATAACAAATAGCCACATCTGCGTGAAGATTTCACTTCCGCATGGAACATTTCTGTTTATTCCGTTTAGCCATATTTGTGTTGCTTGAGACACACCGTAAGCCAGATTAATACTTGTGTCTTTCACCCAGGTCAACGCAGCTTTATCAAAAGCAGTGTGAAATCGCGTGCCCGACCCCGCATGAAACAGGGTCCTGAACTGGGTAGAGCATGCCAGTGTGGAAGAGGCTTAAATGAGTGTAGTTAAGATTGCATCAAATTCCTGAAAGTACCAACACTGTTTGTTTTCAAACACACTGGTAAAAAGCGTAGCAAAGTGTAATAGTACATTAACAGTGAAAATAGCACAGATCAGGTAACTATGGTAAAATATAACTGGAAAATATTTTTTTTTTATTATAATTTTAATTATTATATTTAAAAAATAAAACAGTTACATGCTTAATGGTACATTTCGACTACATGTACTACTGGGATATACGTCGGCCAAACAAATCAACTGAATTCCAAACAAATTCCAATCCCTTCCCTTTAATGTCCCGACGCCTTGGTTACAAATGCAATCAGAGTTTAATGCGGGCAGTTTACAAACACGGATACAAACATCTACGACTCTTATTACTGACAGAGCCATGGCTTTTTAAACATGTAAGTACTGTACATCGCGTTCTTGAAGCAGTATTTTAAATCAATTTAATTATTTCATTTCCTAACCAGAAAGGGTAAACAGAACTAAATAGATTTTTTTTAATTATTTCTAATTAAAAATTAACTAGGATATTAACTAGAAGTTGCTTAACTACTAAAATAGTACATGTACAATGTAAACATAAAAAAGAATTATAATAAGACAAAGGTATTTAGTAATCTTGTGTAGTGTGCAATCTCTTGATCGTAGTTTGTTTCTATGGCAACGTCAAGTCAGCCGCGCACATTGTTTGTGTGTTTTAAAAGAATAAGCTGAAGTATCCTAGTGCTTTCTATTTGTTTACAATGTGTGAAATGCCGGAAAAAACTTAAATAAATAAATAAATAAATAAATAAATAAATAAAATCAGGTCAAACAGCTGGATATGCCCTTTTCTTTCCTGAAGCAGAAGAGAACAGACGAGACCAGGATATGAAATAAAAATTTAAAATCTTGTTCAGCAGAAAGTTGCTTTCTCAAAAGGTTAACTTCATACAGCACTGGATGCAACAGAAGACATAATGTGTGACTCTCAGGATCAAATCCAGAATGTTTCCAAAAAGAACCTCCAACTGCAATTCAGGCCAAAACGCTTGTAGTGTGTGTCAAATGAGTGTTATTACAACACCACAAAAAACACAATTTAAAACCATTCCTCTGTTCCAATTATTATTTTTTTGTTATGTGAAATCTGTTCATGAGAAAATTCCCAAATTGTTGTATTCATGGAAAAATGGACAGAATAATAATAATAATAATAATAATAATAATAATAATAATAATAATAATAATAAAGGAGGTAGCCTATTCTAACTTTTGAGATTGATGTATGTGCTTTATTTTCCATTAAAATATTGAGTTAATGCAGATACATAAACAGATTATGAATAAGTACAGAGATAAACTAATTATCCTTCACAGTTATATAAACAGATATATACATAAGTTGACATATAATATAGAGTTTATAATTTGTAGGATGATCGATGCAGTAACATGTAGTGGATGTTTGTATGTGGAGTTCTCTTAACGCTTACACTGGTCATAATTTTGAAAAAGCATTAGTTAAAAGGAAAAATATCGACTGCAAAAGAAGACCAACAACACATTTATGTCATGGCTTTATTGACTAGTATCGGGATTCATTTAAATTTGTACAAATCATCATTGGCATAAATATTTCAATTATTTTCAGTTTGAGACATTTTTCTTAGTGTTCGTGAATTCCGCAGCACTGCCTTTTTCTGCTTACTACTGAAAACAAATCACAAGTCTTCAGCTTTCTTCAGTGATCATCAGCTGCATCATACATTTTAGATACTTAAATGTATTTTTCTTAAGATGATTACTTAAAAAAAAAAAAAAAAACTGAAAAAAAACAGTCAATTATTTTTTAATAAACAGTCATTACTATTATAACATAGACCAATTAATTGTAACAGTTTTTGAAGATCCAGTTTCAGTTGCTTATAAATAATAATAATAATAATAATAATAATAATAATATTTTAAACTCAGTCCAAGTTATGAACTAACACACATTTAGAGATAAGCAACCACAATGATAAATAAAATATATACTGTTTATTTATGGCCTAAGGTTTTGTAATTGCTCTTATTTGAAATCGTTCTCATCCACTTATCTTACTTACTACGTGCTCTTAGTGAACTTCACTCATATAATATTTTGTATATCTGTAATGTGATATTCTGTAATGTGATATTTTGCAAAGTGATACTTTTTATTGTGATATTTTGTAACAACTGTAAGTCGCCTTGGATAAAGGCGTCTGCTAATAAATAAATACATAATAATAGAGTTTGAATTTATACAGTTAACATACACCTGGATGATTTAACCAATTGAGATTACTGTGTGTATAATTAGTTTCAATACATATTACCCCTTATAAAAATGTGCACAGTAATTTTGCAGGTTTCCCACACTTTTCCCATGATGATGCTATGCATTTTTATTTATGAATTGAATTGTGAGTCGGTGGTAGTTGGATTGGTGCAGCAAGGTCGTTCTTGTTGATATAACGTTGTTTTCGGTTACCTTGATGAT
The DNA here is from genome assembly GCF_902713425.1 of Acipenser ruthenus. NCBI lineage: Eukaryota > Metazoa > Chordata > Actinopteri > Acipenseriformes > Acipenseridae > Acipenser > Acipenser ruthenus. The sequence continues at coordinate 89,732,558 of NC_081190.1, read as the reverse complement.
GTTCAAAGGGCCTCCAGCATGGGGACTCCCAGGCAGCGCCTGGTCGTGCGCAGGACAGCCGAAAGCGACATGTTCGAGGCGGTTCTAGCCGGGGACCTGTTCTTTCTCCAGTACACTTTGAAGAACGTCACATCCATCACAGTGATGGACAAACAAGTAAGGACCAGCTTTTTAAAGACCAAGTGGAAGCTGGGAAAATGCTGGGTGGTATAACCTCGATTATCCAAACTCCAATTAATCAAACAGCCCCCAGTTAACCTGTCCTGTTGAGTACTGTGCTCTTCTGTCCTGTTGTGTGCTGTGGTCTTCTGTCCTGTTGTGTGCTGTGCTCTTCTGTCCTGTGCTCTTCTGTGCTGTTGTGTGCTGTGGTTTTCTGTCCTGTTGTGTGCTGTGCTCTTCTGTCCTGTTGTGTGCTATGCTCTTCTGTCCTGTTGTGTGCTGTGCTCTTCTGTCCTGTTGTGTGCTGTGCTCTTCTGTCCTGTGCTCTTCTGTCCTGTTGTGTGCTGTGCTCTTCTGTCCTGTTGTGTGCTGTGCTCTTCTGTCCTGTGCTCTTTTGTGCTGTTGTGTGCTGTGGTTTTCTGTCCTGTTGTGTGCTGTGCTGTTCTGTCCTGTTGTGTGCTGTGCTGTTCTGTCCTGTGCTCTTCTGTGCTGTTGTGTGCTGTGGTTTTCTGTCCTGTTGTGTGCTGTGCTCTTCTGTCCTGTTGTGTGCTGTGCTCTTCTGTCCTGTTGTGTGCTGTGCTCTTTTGTCCTGTGCTCTTCTGTGCTGTTGTGTGCTGTGGTTTTCTGTCCTGTTGTGTGCTGTGCTCTTCTGTCCTGTGCTTTTCTGTCCTGTTGTGTGCTGTGCTCTTCTGTCCTGTTGTGTGCTGTGCTCTTCTGTCCTGTTGTGTGCTGTGCTCTTTTGTCCTGTGCTCTTCTGTGCTGTTGTGTGCTGTGGTTTTCTGTCCTGTTGTGTGCTGTGCTCTTCAGTCCTGTGCTTTTCTGTCCTGTTGTGTGCTGTGCTCTTCTGTCCTGTTGTGTGCTGTCCTGTTGTGTGCTGTGCTCTTCTGTCCTGTTGTGTGCTGTGCTCTTCTGTCCTTTTGTCCTAGAAAAGCACGCTCACCAACCCTCAATCTCTGCTATTTACAGAACAGCACAATGCTGTATGTTACATACCGTATTTCCAGGTAAAGAGGTTGAATTACATCTTTTTAGGAGGTGTCGTGATTGGGAAAGTCATCTAAAGAATTTCACTGTTGTAATTCAATTACCCTGCTGTACCTCTGGCACTTGTTTGTTATGTTGGCTTGAAACTGGAACAAAATAATAAACACTTTTAAGGGATGTGTAGAGAGGAGGGGAGGGGGGGGGGGGGTGGTGGTCATTCTACTTCATAATCATTCGTCTTGGCAGGACCCATTGTTACCTTGATTGCTTCAAAACTGCTGAATTGATTTCCTTGAAAAATGCAGAGAGTGATTACCCTTTCTGTCAAGGTGACCACACTTGTTTGTTTTCCATTTTTTCTATGGCCGTAATCTGTACATTTAGATGAATGCACCACTGTGCACAGTAAGGTGTTACAAATATAACTACTGTATACCTCCTTATGTGGCAAACACTGACTCAATCATAAAACGGTGAAACTAACAAGAAACATTGTGAAGTGGACTTTTTTTTAGTTTTATATCAAAGTTTGCATTTATCACAGAAAGATCCCAAAACCCCTGCAGTGTTTATAGTCATAGGCGTTAAACCATTTTGTAATGGTGGTGCAGATTGCTGCAGTTTGGATCTGTTAAGCGTCCCAGTTTTCATAGCAGAACATCCTGCTGACTGGTTGCTTAGTATTTCTTCTTTGTGACGCGGCACTCTGCACATGTCAATAGTCTATAACAGCTGCGGTGCAGTAACATTCACTTTTGTGATCTAGTTAACTATCCATTATTGGTATCACTGAATTCCAATTTAACCAGGTCCTTTACATTTTTTTATGAGAACTAGACACAACATTATTTATTGTAATCAAAAAAACAAAACACAAAAACAGGTTAGATCATATCTGTCCTGAAAAGGCAGCAGTGTGGAGTAGTGGTTAGGGCTCTGGACTCTTGACTGGAGGGTTGTGGGTTCAATCCCCAGTGGGGGACACTGCTGTTGTACCCTTGAGCAATGTACTTTACCTAGATTGCTCCAGTAAAAACCCAACTGTATAAATGGGTAATTGTATGTAAAAATAATGTATAATGTGATATCTTGTAACAATTGTAAGTCGCCCTGGATAAGGGCGTCTGCTAAGAAATAAATAATAATAATAATAATAATAATAATCCATTTCACAGAAGTGCACAGTGTAAGAAACAAACAATATGCATGTGTAACAGTACAGTGTTGTGTGATGCCCTGCTGTTACAGATTTTGACCCCTGTTGGTGAGATGTTAAAAGCTCTACAACTACCCCTACAGATGTCCCTGGCTCTTTTGCATAGTGGTTAAGACACTCGCCGGTTCATGTCCCAGCACTAAAATTGCTACAGTCTCCTTAACCGCCTCTGAGTCACGAAAGCTGGTACGGTTTAACAGCTTTTGAATCCCTGCCAGTCTATGAGCTTAGTGCTGCCCTCTGCTGTCTGTGTGCTGCAGGGCTACACCGTGCTGCACCTGGCTGCGTTGCAGGCCTCGCTGGACTGCATGAAGCTGCTCGTGGAGCAGCAGCACATGGACGTGAACATCCTCGGTGCCGCAGGGAGGAGACCCATCCACCTGGTTATCAGCAAGAAGAACGGGGTCCGCGCTCTCCACTGCCTGAAGTACCTGATCCAGCATGGAGCCTGGGTCAATGTGTAAGACACTCAGGTCAATCCCACTAAGTCAATGTGTAACACAGTCAAATCAAACCCAATAAGTCAACGTGTAACACACTATTATTGTGTTTTGCACCCAGAATAAACGCGAAATGGGTGTAGGTAAACATAAAAGTATTTTGGAACTGTTTACTAGACTGCTGTTTTGAGTCGCAGTCATATACTGCTCAAGATAGGAGGCTGTGTGGTCCAGTGGTTAAAGAAAAGGGTTTGTAACCATGAGGTCCCTGGTTCAAATCCCACCTCAGCCACTGACTCATTGTGTGACCCTGAGCAAGTCACTTAACCTCCTTGTGCTCCGTCTTTCAGGTGAGACGTAGTTGTAAGTGACTCTGCAGCAGATGCATAGTTCACACACCCTAGTCTCTGTAAGTCACCTTGGATAAAGGTGTCTGCTAAATAAACAAATAATAATAATAATAAAATATACTGCAATACTAGTCTGCAGCGTTCAGTGAAAAACTTTTGTTGCCTTCTACTCCCAGTCTGTCTGCAGCATGGGGCCTGACTGTGGCACATTCCAGCTTTACGAAATAGTTGGAGTACAATGGATAAAATCATACATCAGTGATGTTATGCTGCTTTCACACACAGGAACATTGCTACATGCTTTTTAACTCGCTCAGCTCTATATGCTGAGCACTGAGAAGGTGGTGTCATTTTGAGTACAGCGACCATACCACAGCTTCACTATACCAGCATACCTATTTAAAATACATATTGTCAAACATACTCAATATTGTGGCACCTACCACATAAAGTGACGCAATAAGCACATCATCTGCCTTTTCTTAAATGAATAGTAGGCTTCTATATTGGTCATTTTCTTTAGGTTAGCTCCCATTCCAATATATATGTACAACATATCGAAACGTTGGGCAGCTGGCTCTTTGAGCTAATATATATATATATATATATATATATATATATATATATATATATATATATATATATATTCAGCACTCACATATCCAACCCTATAAAATTTGATTTCAGTGATGGTTAAAAGAGTGTGATGCATATCTGATTATTTCATTTTGGCCCATTCCAACCCTTGTCAGTTTTTCAGGGAAGACAAAAACAATGTCAAAAATTCATACCTGAAAGAAAGGACTGTGTTTTAAAATAAGCAGGCTTCCATTTTGTTGGTACAGTGCTATATTTTCAACATAAGTATTTTAACTCAGAATGATATGATTCTAAAAATATCACTTGCCAAAAGAGACGACACGTGGACTGTAATACCGTACACACTTTTAAATCCGGTACGTATTGTAGCAGCATGTCAAATTCCCCATTAACGACCCAACAGCAAAATTCAATCAAAATGCTACCCATGTACAGAACTGCATACAACGTAAAAGGCAATGCAATTAAGCAAAAGATTTAAAAAACCAACAGTTTCCAGAATTAAAACAGTTGCCAAAGTCAGTATTCTCTGTGCAAAATATAGTTCACTTGCAAAAAAATATACATCACAGTATCTAAAACTGTTTAATGATTGACATTACAGTAGCTGGTCTCGTTCGCTTTGTTTTTGCTGCATTTTCGTCAGGTGAAAGAAAAAAAACGCGGGCTATGACAGTAATCAAATAAATTGTAACATTGAAGGGATGGGCTTTGTATCAAAAAACTGGTGATGGGAGTCAGGAATTGCATGTGACAGGTAAGTGCGTTAATTTGTTACATATATATAATGAATTGATTTGTTTCTTAATACAAGGACGGTAAAAGGTGACTGACGTGTATCTGAGTGTCGTATATCCGAGTGCTGACCATATATACTTACACCTTTTAGCTGGATTTTAGCACTAGGGCATTATAATAAAGGTAATATCACCCACCTTCTGCCTATTATCACCACACTGAAATCTCCTGTATGCCAGAATATAATGGACATCAACGGGGACTAGCTCCTGATGTAAGTGAATATGTACTCCCTCCTCCCCTTCTCTGTTTCAGTGAGAACCAAGAGCGCGAGACGCCCCTGCACAAGGCTGCCTGCGAAGGGATGCTGGATTGTGTCACCCTGCTGGTGGATTCAGGGGCCGACCCCAGAGCCCAGGACTGCCGAGGGAACACGCCGCTCTCCAACACCAAGCTCTGGGGGCACCAGGACTGTGGCAGGTTCGATCTGCTTTTACACAGCATTTTATTGTGCTTTTATTTGAAGTGCAGTGGTACTTGCTCCTTTTTCTTTAAAGACTTGGAAACTTTCTAAGTTACAGAAAGCTTACCCTTGGAAGGATAGTTGGATAGTTTCAGTCTTATACTGAGAATAAAACATCTGGGGACACAGAGACTGCGACAGGTTTGCTCAAACTATTTACTGGATTTTATTTGTGGTAGTGCACTTGTAGGTCTTTCAGTGCATTCTATTCCAGGGCCTTGTTCCAACCAACTCGTGGTTGCACTAGTTATGTATAAATTAAAATGAAGCTTAGTTATTTTGTTACCAATACAGAATGACAAGATTCACTCTAGTGGGGGACAATTGTTCATTTTACCCCAAAACATGTTTCTGCAGTGGTGACTGATACGAGTAAGTAGCAAGTAATGTCTTGTTTCCAATGCTTTTGCACAGGTATAGTTGAGCTAGCCGGTCTGGGCAGTGTAGCTGGAAGGTGTTTCCACTACAGCTCCACCTCAGACAGTACAGTTTTGTATCTCATACCAACAGGGCCAAACTGTGCCGTGCGGAAGTACATCACCGAAAGGCATATGCTGTTTGGAACAATGCTGCTTTTCTGTTATTGCCTGACAAAACCTCACTAATAAGACTACTGACAGCTGTGTAAAGACCAGAAATAAAAACAACCATAAATGTTTGTTCAACTCCGTTAATCTTCGCTTGTTTGCATATATTCAATCAATCCCAAAATCCAACGTGACCTTTTACTGCTGCACTACTACTTCCTTGGTCACTTATACCTGACAAAATGACACTGGAATGCAGACAGCCATCTTTAACTACACCTCGCCCAGACCATCCAGCAGCTAATCCAGGGAAAAGGCAGTGGAAACGAGGCATAGGAGGCCAGAGAGGGATACAAGAGGCAGTAAATGTCCCACCCCTAGTTTCCATGCTGGAGACTGTCGGTGTTCTACCCCTGTGAAGGTACGACTGGATGCATCGTCCTGAGTGATTGTGTGACCCCAGAGGGTGCTGCTGTTGTCTTTGCAGGTACCTGAAGGACGTCATGTGGAAGAAAGACAAGGCGGAACAGGCTCAAGAGCTCATCAACCTCAAGCACCTCAAATGCAAGATTCTGAAATGTGAAATAGACAAAACGGAGGAATTCACAGTAAGTCAGGCAGCCAGAAAGTGTATAACGGTACTACTTTCTTCTTCCCATTTAGGCAGCTTGCACGGCCACATCCTACAGCAGCTTCCCAGTGTTCTGTGTGAATGGGCCCTAGCTATAATTTAAACATGCACACACACAAACCCGGAAACAGAGAATTCTTACTTCAAGAATTAACCAGCAATGGAAAGCCCAGCTGATCCGCTTTTCATACTGTAGTTAAGTTGTCTGTTACTAATTGAGACTAACATAAAGCACTGTGTGAGCGAGAAGAGGCTCGATCAAGGCACCTCCCTTACTAACACACCATTTGCCACATTTAGACAGAATCCAATAGTTTTTGTAGTGTTCCTAATGTTTTAGATGCTAATTCTTCACCTGCTTTTTTCTATAAAAAGGGAAATTACCTGCAAGGAATGATCAAAAATGCAACATTTCCTACGAAAGTTGTTTCACCTGTAATGGAACCACGTGGCAAATTTTAAGAAATGTGTCTATTGCCACGTTGTTATTTTTGTCCCACGTGCATTGAATCCCATGTATGCAATTTTGCTGATTTTAAAGGCATTTTCCACTTTGTATCCTTTGTTTTTAATGGGAGCACATCTCTAAAACAATTTAGTCTTTTAATATTTATCACATCTCATAATGGTAGACAACATACTCTCAAGCTGTTTAAAGATTGTGTAAGTGGACCTACATAGAATTAAATACACTTGAGAAAAAATAAGTACATGGCAATAGACAAGTTAATTCATGCAAATATACTGTGATTCCATAACAGGTGAAACAACTTCCTCAGCAAATACTTTTATGTCCATCAGCTACAGGCACAATTCCATATCTTATAGAGACGGTGTCAGTTCTCAGCTCTGACTATTTCTTCCAGTAATAAAATAAAATAAAAACCAAGGGTCCGAGTCTCGCTCTAATATCAATCCTTCCCCATTTTCATCTGATTCCAGAAGAAAAAAGAACAAGTCAACCAGTTGAAGTTTGAGAGCTGGATCGACCAGAAGGGCTTTTCAGACAAGCTGAAAACCGTCAAGGTCCCTGGAACTAGAACCCCCCACAGTCCCCACTCCCTCGCTAAAGGGTTGAAGGGCACAATTCCCGCTGGAGAGCTGCCTGGGAGTGCTGCTGGAAAGGGGTCCTGGAAGAAAACTACCAGCATGAAGAAGCCCGAAGCAGATAAAAAGGCAAAACAGATGGGACACCCAGCGGAAAAAGTACAGCAGGTAGAACCTGAGGCCACAGCAGGGAACGTGCCCTCCATGGCCCCCAAAGAGCCCTGGAACCTCAGCACCAATCCTGCCAGCCCACTTGTCACAGAGATCAGCCGCCCCCCTGGGGTCAGACTGGGCACACACCCTGAGGAGAGCCCGGGGCAGCACGACTTCAGGGAGTTCCTGTGCCTCTCGCAGGGGAGCGACGGCCATGTGCAGATCCACACCTTCCGAGGAGACAATGTCTTGCCTGCGCCCAGACTGCCCCTGGAGGTGCTGAAGAAGAGCCTTTTCCCCGGTGACCACCTCGGCAGGATCCAGGTCCCACAGGATTTCCACTCGAGATATATCCTGGACCTCCAGAGGAGACGTCCCCCTAGCCAGGAGCAGGTGTGGTCAGAGATGGCAATGCACCTCTCTGAAACGCTGGAGCCCAGAAGGTACTAGCCCTACGCAGACCCCTGTATCCCTCCATCCATCTACTACAATTCTGGCTTTTCCATTCCTGATGCCGTTCATACACAGCAAGGTGGTATTCTGTGCAGTAAAAACCTCTATAATCCCAAGTGTGAAAATGTTTACATGACTTTCCAAAAGAATATACATTTAGCCTATTTACCTGTAGATAGAACACATAACAGTACTGCACGGTTCTGTAAACAGCACATACTGAGGGCTGGTTAGCATGTTTTCTGTGACAACAGGGCAGAAAAGCACAGCATGCAACAAGGCAGGTTACCAAGGGGCTGTTTTGATAACAGAGGGGTTCAGATAACCAAGGTTTTACTTTATGTGATCATTCTAATTCTAACAATTATAATTATGCATGATACGAATAAGAATTCACAGTTCCACAGAATAGTGGGACTTCAGTTCCTACCAGCATACTCTTCTCCTGTACTAGCAAGACCCCAAACACCTGCTGAGATGCTTTGCTTCCGTTTCTGTTGCTCGCTGAGGCACAGCCTCAATGCTTTCTATGTTCAGAATCACTAACCTTGTCAATCCTAATAAAAACAGACTTGCACTGAAAACTCAACCCGCTTTTGACTTTTTTTAAAACTTTTTTTTTTTTTTTTAAGTCAAAATTCACATACAGTAGGCTTGCAACACCATATAGTGTAATTTGGATGTATGGAATATCATTGAATGTGCAATAGAATATACAGAACACAATTGGTCAGATGTGTAAAAAATTTTACTTGGGTCATAAAAGATCATTATTAAAAGGAAACTCCTTTTTTCTTGTTTGTGATTTTCCTTTTGATAAGTTTCCAGTTGGGGGTTGCTATTCAAAATCATTTTGGAAAAGGGGTTCCCCCCCATCCACCACCAAACAAAAAAGTTTGGGAACCTCTGGTTTAGGGTCAGTTTAATGAGCTTGGTTGCACATCGGGGAACGTGCCCTCCATAGGCCCCAAAGCAGCCTGGAACCTCAACACCAATCCCACCGTCCCCCTGGGGTCAGAGTGGGCATGCAGCCCGAGGAGGGCCCGGGGCAGCGCGACTTCAGGGAGTTCCTGTGCGTCTCGCAGGGGAGGGGCGGTCATAGGCAGATGCACAAGCTCCGGGAAGGAGACAAGGTCTTGCCTGCCCCTGGAGGTGCTGAAGACGATCTTGGACCCCGCAATCACCATGGAGAACGTGTGGCAATGTCACAGAATCACATGCACTCTGGACAAGCATGTCTTGAAACAGTGGTGCCCCAACCTTTTCGTTACAGAGCCCCTTTATGTTTAAAGTAAGATATAACTTACTATGAGTAAGACAGTTGATGTTTTTTTAAAAGCTTACTTTGAATAAACCATTGTTGTAAAAGTTCAGGAAACAAAAAATACATATTCATATTTTGTATGTTATTATTAAACTAATGCAAAAAGGACACAGGTTTACACTTGAAAAACAGAATTGATGCCAATCCTGGTCCAAAATCACTGTAAAAAAAAAAAAAATTATATATATATATATAGAGAGAGAGAGAGAGAATACAAAAATAAATTCATACTAAATCAGACCAACACTGGCTGTAATATCATTCCTTGTTTTTCTGTCTTTTTTTTTTTTTTTTTTTTTTATTAATTTATTTATTTAATTTGCTAACAGCATCTTCTTTTTTCCTTCCGGGTTTTATGTTTTATCTAGCAGGCAAATCACAGACCTCCTTTTTCCATTTCCATCATTAAAGCAGAAATCTCCAGTCAGACTGCCAATAACAGGCATACGATACAAAAACAATGACAGTTAATCCCAAATCATTCAGAGAAGCACAGGCGGTCTGGAGGGCAGGCACGAACACAGCCACTCGGATCTGCCCCTTACTCTGTGCTCTGGCTTCTCTCCAGGTCGCTTCTTCTCTCGCTCACATCATCCCTTCCTTTTCTTTGTTTCCCTCTCATGCCGTACAGTCTTTGTGTTCTCAAATCAAAGTGACAGGATTCCTATTAAAATAAAAAGTCAAAGTCGACAACCAGGATCCTTTTTTTTTCCCCCCTCTTTCCCTTAAATTCTTCTCTCCACAGAGCGCAGATGTGCAAAAAGCAATGTGGTGTTTTTTTTTCCTGGTTTCTTATACCTACGTTTTCCCTGTTCCTTCCTCTCCAATGTTCTCAGTACATTTTCTGCCTGCTGGGCAGCACTGCCTCTTTGAGGAATGAGAATATGACCAGGATTCCAGAGCGCTTGCCTCTCTTTCCTTTGGTGAAGTAGTTTGATACCACGTCATCTGCAAGGTGACAGAGGGAAAGTGTAAACAGGTTAAAGTATAAATAAATAAATAAATGAATAAAGTAAAGTCGGAAGTAAGAGCTGAACTGAGGGGTGTCCTGAAAAAACTTGATAACCAATCACTGCTTTTTATTACCAATCAAATACAATTCTGTTTGTGGGTTATCATTATTTTTTTTTTTCAAAGCAGGTGGCATCTGAAACTGTGGGATAACAGAACACACCTCAATACAAAACACATCTTGATCACTATCACATTAGTAACAAGTATCTCAGTAACTTGCTTACAATGTAATTCACATCTTTGATCAAATAAAAAACTACTCTGAACTTGCTTACTGCACTGCTATAATGAGATCATTTTTTAGGCAGTTTTAACATTTCAGCTTTGTCTATCAAGTGTTCGAAAGTTTGAAAATTTACTTTTGTAGGTATCTGAACACACACAACACACTGTCACCTCCAGGCACATGCAACAGGGTTCAATTTCCTCCCCCGAAGTCTCTTACCTCCGTGCTGCACTGTGGAAGGAAGCACGTTCTCCCCGGCCGACAGCGATACGAAGAAAGCGAAGGGTATTACCCACAGGCAGATCGTGAAGTACGCCAGGACCTGAAAGTGCACAGGAGGACACATTAAAAGGGGGATCCCAATACAGAGGGTCGGACTACAAGCACCTGACTAAAGCATCATCTCTCTGCGCAAGCTCGGATGCCTCCTAAACGATACTATGTGTGGCATTAAGGGGACTGGGACTAGTTTCACAAAGCATTTCTGGGTAGCAGTCTTCTAAATCCAATTCACTTCCATAAAAAAAAAATAACACATTTATCCTTCAATCATACAGGATTGAGGAGTGCATTTCTACTTAACTTTATTGTTCTATCTGAAAATATTGTTTTTTATAAAACAGGTAGAAAGAAATAAGATAGCTTGCTAGCTAGCAGTGCTTTGTGAAACTGGCCCGATACCTGAAGCAATTGTGCCGTTTTTAGAGCCAGGTGCTTTCACTCTACCTGCACACATCTTGTTTAATAATATTATTATTATTATTATTATTATTATTATTATTATTATTATTATTATTATTATTATTATTATTATTAATAATAATAATAATAATAATAATATTCTTATACATTTCTTGTTTTCAATTGTTTTATTTAGATTTTTTATTGTCATTATTATTTATTCTGTTTTAACCGGCACTGCGATACTGACGTACAGTATGAACAGCACAAGAAGTTAACACTTGAAGGAATGTTAACAGTACATTGTATTACGACCTTTGCGTTTACAACTCTTGAATTTCAAATTTAGAAACTACAATATTTATGCAAGATAGGTCGACAGGCAGAAAAAGTAACAGAGATTTCTTACCTCAGAGAATGGATAATATTCCTCTGCAAAGAACTGGAATGCCATGTAGTGATTGACAATGACCAGCACTGAGAGAGAGAGAGAGAGAGAGAGAGAGAGAGAGAGAGAGAGAGAGAGAGCACAAATGCACTAATAAGAAATGCAGCAAGGGCAGCAGTTTTTAGTTTTTTTGTGTAAAAATAGGTTAGCGCAGAGTCAAGTGACTTCTGCACAGCAACCGATAGCCTCTGAAAACAAACCGTTGTCAAGCTGTGTAACATACGACCGGAGGACATGGCTAATTATGTTCACAACATACGTGACCAAAAAAATAATACATACAAACTAAAATTAGGTGTTGTAGATTTAAAGCAATGCCCATACAACCAGCCGGACGATTTCTAGGTCATTATTATTATTATTATTAATATTATTATTATTATTATTATTATTATTATTATTATTAATAGCTAGGACTTAAGAAAGCCCAAAAAAATTGAATGTCTTCATTTTATCAACTCTTACAATATTAAAGTCATACAGTAAACTAAATCATACATCTATATATATGTTGGGTTAATTTGACTGGAGCAACGTGGGTAAAGTAGACTGCCTTGCTCAAGAGTACAGCAGCAGTGTCCCACGGGGGATTGTTAGTGTTCATTTGTTGTTCAGTGTTTAATTTGTAATGCTTCTCATTGTGTGTCGTGTCTGTGGGTGTTTCTGGCTGCATGATAACCCTAGTGTGTCCAGCTTCGACGCTGCACCCTGAGAAGGCTGGCTAGCGATAGAAGGTTAGCGCTGCCCCCCACGTTAACGTTGTTTTGGGGTGAGTGTTTTACCATAATTTTGTTTTTTGGGTATGTACCTGTTCAACTAGGAACCTGGGTCACAGACCGTGATTATCACTTATCTTGGACTACCTGATGTTAATGTAGGTAAACTAGTATGTAGTACTAAAAAAGACATTGAGCAAATTAATGCATAATGCACTTATTACTAAAATTAATCTTCACATTACTAGCGTGTTACAATACTTTTTTTTTTAAGTGTTATAATTGTGTATTACTGTAATTTGTACTGTAAGTATAACTATGTTTACCATGAATAAAATGCTCACTGCAGATGGTTCTTGAGTCTGGTGGACTCCATTTAGACCCTTCTTCATGCTGCCAATGTATAGCAGAAAGCCACTTCCCTTCTATCTGGGCCTAAACGCCTCTTCAGAAGTTCAGAAAATGACAACCGCTTGTCTTTCATGTAGTCGTGGTGGTGGCCCCCAACAACACAACTCTTCAGCATTGTATTATAATAGGTGGTAACAACTCTTCAATTAATAAATGAAACGGTGTCTGCCTTGGTTTGTTTTCAGCGGCTCCGTATTTGCTATGCGGTTACTATGTGCGTGCGCACCAAATTGCCCGGATGTCACGATATGACATGCATCACAATACTTGTGATGACCCTGATGGGGCTACTTCTTCGATGCATGATGAGATCAAATCAACATTTAAAGATATTTTGTTGAGAGAACAAATTTAATTATATAGGGAGAGTATGTATTCACACCAACTACGTGCACATTCTTCATTCAAGAACCACTTAGTGATCCACAATGAGCTATGCTGTGCTTTTGGTCTTGTATCCCGTTACAAGTGACAAAAACCTCTATTCTGATATCATACATTATGTTTAGAAAGTATCACAATTCATTAACACACAATTAACCGTTTTATCCCTAACACTGGGGAGGTAACAAAGCTTTACAAGAACTCTCCTCACATGGATACTTAATTACATAGAAGAGAGTGTCATTGAAAGAACATATTCTCTACAGCAATGACACTATATTATAATTGAACTCTGCTCATCACATCAGGCTGTATCTGTAGTGTAAACACAGTGATGGAAATAATCCATTCCTGGTTTTACTGTGAGTTTAACAAGACACACCTGAGCTTGTCACCTGTACACTAGCTAATGAAGCTCACATTAAAACCTGGAGTGGGTGAAACCGCTATGCAATAGGAGTCTTGTTTCCATTCCTGAAACAGGTTTGCCGGAATGAAGCATTCGAACCTGAGACGTTCCCCACTCACCGCAGGACAGGATGAAGTTGGGCGAGGTGAGCAGGATATAAGGGAAAGTCTGCAGCAGCCCAAAGTAGACAAGGTTTGTGAAGAGCCCCACGCTCATCATCACTGCAGGGAATCCCTCGAACAGGTAGAGCCCGACCAGCACCGCCGTGGAGAACTGCAGGACAGGGGCAGACGGCAGCAATTCAGAACCTTTTTATTACTCTGTATTAACAAACAGCAATGTCTTCCACCGGTCAACTGAGCTGTGGAAAAATGTCACAAGTATATTATGAAGATGAAAGCAGTCCCTGTATAATACTACTGCACTATACTGTATGTGCATTCCATATCAGAATGTAATTCGGTGCCTTGGGTTGTGTCGTTACTCTTTGGGATTCCGAAATGCCCTCCCGGATTCCACTGCGTCATTGTCAAATCTCTCTGGGTTTAAATTTGCTGTTCAGCATCATCTGTGCTTGAGATGAACTTGTTTTATTTTATGTTTCAATTTGTCTTTGTATGTGCATGTGTGTACGTACTGTACATGTGTAAGTATATGTGTAAGTATATGCAGTATTCCCTCAAACTTAAGACGCAGCCCAAACGCCCCACCCTCCATTTGAGGAAAAAATAAAACACATAAGAAAATGACGTATGGAAGCAGTTTGCAGCCATCTGCTGTCAAAAAGAGCATTACAGATAAGCGCTGCTTCTCATTTCCAGTCGTGATTACTCACACCTGTTTTTCTCCCTTTTTGTGAACTGTGACATTGCTTGGCGTGTTGAAAAATATGGGGGTCTGATCAGCATTTCCAATCTGTCCAAGCTGGTACAGTTTGTTGGAATGAAGCCTACTAATGAAACGCTGAAATTGTAAAAGCTTCTCTTTGAATTCCTCAGGAAGCTAATGACGCTTGTTTGAAAACGGGTCATGGATGATTTGAGATTGGGCAATAACATTTTTGTTTGTCATTTTTCAGACAGTGATGTTCCTGTTTGTGTACTCCGGCAGTCACGTCTTTTGATGGCAATTTAAAAAAAAAAAAAAATGAAAAAAAAATACATCTCTCTACATCTGTATACTTGTATTGTATTCACTTGTATGCTGTACTAAGAAAATCCATGGTACTGAGAAAAAAAAACATAAGTTCAAAAGTTCACCTCACATATTTTGGAAATGAGGAAAGGTCGGACATGAGATCATATCCAATACATGTTAAAGGAGTTACTAGCACTTTTTAAATACTATTCATTCGTAAAACAAACCAAATAATTCGATTTAATTGGGTCTTGTGACATATGAAGCGAGACAGTACAGCAGCCACATACATGAACGAGAAAATAAAAGCGTCACATATTACGCCTGGGTTTTCAACGTTTACTCTAAAAATCGATGTCCTGTCCGTACCACGATCGGGACACGGGGCAAAGCCCCTAATATTGGGAGAATCCCGATTTTAACGGGACGTCTGGTCACCCTACACATAAATCAAGCATTGTCAGTTGTTTCACATGCAAAAACATGTTTTGAAAGTTCTACTGACAAGCTTGTTATCCCGAATAGTCTGAGTTTTAAAGCCAACTGAACGAGAACTAATTCTCATTATGAACTGACACTGTAACCAGCTGCACTTGTAGTTGTGAATGAATGAACGAACGCTCTGTTTCCAGTCAGAGGTCAGTCAAGTGAAACAAGACTGTCAAGTAGAGTTCAGTCATGTAAAACGACAGTGTTGAGTCATCCACCAGTCTAATAGTTTTTATCCCTTCGGTTCACCAACATTGTTCAAAACAGTTTGTCTCTTTAGCACACGTCTTTCGGTGATGTACTTCCATACAGCACAGTTTAGTCCCATTGGTATACAAAACTGTCGCCCCGAGGCGGTCCAGTTCAGCTAAACCTGCGGAAAGGCAGTTGGAACAAAGCATTATATATAAAGCTTCTGTTTACTTACCCATATCATGTACTTGATGATTCTGCTGGTCGCTACTGTGTATTCTTCTATTACCTCTGCCAGGTAGTAGAGCCCTGCAGCTGTGAAAGAGAAGTTATAACAGAGCCGTGTGGTTGTTGTTTAGGGTGAGTTACACAAAGGATTGGAAGCAGGACTAGTGCACATTTCTAATGTTTCTTATGCATTGTTCACGTGTCAGGCAAACGCAAACTCACACCGTTACCTGTTCATTCAAATGCAGTTCCACGTCTTTGTGCTGCAAACTGATACAAAATAAAAGCGTGAGTTTCACACTGTCAAGTGTACTGTTTATATCAACAGATACTGATGCTGAATGAGGAGGAGAGAGAGGGAGGGCGATGATTGCGTGTACGTATCAGTGTGTATGTATGTATGTGTATCAGTGTTTGTACAGGCCTATGGTGGCAGTTCAAAGTTTATATTTCTGTAGTGTGTACAATACATAAATTGCACACAAGGTTACCGTTTGTAAACAACACAAATGTAAATGTCTGAAGCTAAAACTGAGAAAGAATGGCCTCCTCTTGTTTGTAAACTGTCATGTTTTTACTATTACAATAATATTGGAAGGACAACACATTAACTGTATAAACAACAAAACGAAGGAAAGCGTGCAATATAAATGTTACATACATTTAAATTATTATTAGTCGTAGCAGTATCATCATCATCATCACCACCTCTGCGTCGGGAGAACAATCAGATATTCTTTTCTTGATCGGCTTGCATACTACTAGTGTCTGCTTATTTATGGCGTCTACGTGGACAGGTTGCAAGTTGCTTAAGTTTTACATCTTGCAGAAAATGTAAACAGAAACGACATCCTGCATTCTTTTAAACTACATATGGACTTTTCTTGCAAATACACATCACCATACGATATTGTTTGTCAAGCCCCGGGAAAACAAAGTGTAGCTGCAACACATAAAGTGACGCGCCGCCACCCCTCGATTACATCTTATTCCAGTGCAGCTGACTTAAACTTGGCCTTCGTCACTGAGAACTACCGAGGCCGCACACAGAATGAGCGCAGGGGGCACTCTTTTTTTTTTTATTTAAGAAAAGTAATTGCCACTCACCAATTGCTAATGTGACAAATAAGATTTGTATCACCAGGGAGAGCCAGCTGAGCAAATAAGTAAACCACATTGCTTATATAAAACTATTTTTAAAAAAAAACAGTGTTAAGAAGACTAAATAGAATACAACAAAGTTCCTCCCACCAAACGCTGGAGCCAGGGAGGCAAGAGCGGTGACAAAACACTGAAGGGAAGGTTTGAAATTCTCCTTACAAAAACGACAGCGACACCTACAGGTTAGGAAGTTATAAACAATCTCACTCTGAAATTGAAATTGAAGTTGAAGATGCCCTCTAACGATATAATTTGGAACTGCACCTGGCTGAATCAGCGCCACATCTGTGCAGGTCAGCTCCGTGCAAACCCGGTGTCACGTGACTGTGGTTCTGCTGTTGATTAAAAGTAGCGGTAATGGTTTTATTTCGGGCAGTCACTGCCATTTAGCATGCTTTGTTCTTCATGAAGGTTTGCTCCACCGTATTACACTGTTTGGCAATGCAGTCTTCATTTATATTTAAAAAGATGTAGCAAGCATTCATTTATAGATTCCATTGTGGTTTGAATTACTAAGAGCAAGGGGGCTGACGTATGTGGTGAGCTCCAATTTCTATTATTATTATTATTATTATTATTATTATTATTATTATTATTATTATTATTATTATTATTATTATTATTATTTAAATTGCTCTTGTACATTGCCATGGGATGGGCTTGCCATGAAAGGTGCTATATAAGTCTAATTGTGTCATTGCTGAAGACAGCAGTCATATCCAGTGGAAATCTTGAACCTGGAAAAGAAACAGCTTTTGAAATCAGTCCCATTGCAGTCCCACCCCCTTGTCTTTTCCAGCACTGACCTGCATGTGTTCATTTTTACAGCTGAGATACAGAAGTGAGAGTTGTCCCTGGCTCTTATCATCAAGTTTAATGCATCACTAGCCTGCTTGCTCATTAAATAACTAGGGGCCCCTGAGTAGATAATTGTCTCTGTGTTATTAAAAATCCATCCCACATGTGCAGTGGTACCGCAAATATTACCCATTTCCTACCAATGCACAATGGCTGTGTGCATGTGACAGTCGTTCTGCATTGGTGACTGGTACAAGACTGCTACAGAATTCAATGTGTTGAAAAATTGAAATCCTAAGCAATGAGCGCACACACGCGTCGCTCTTGTTGTGCAGCAGAGGGTGCTGTCAGGGACTGAGTGCATGGAACGCCCCCCATTATAAAAAAACACACATGTAGTATCACAAACCATTTAAATTTTCTTTTTAACCTTTCCCTTACTATGTACGGTCTTTGCAATCATTCTTGGTGGTTTGGGTTTTGAGAGTTGTTCCAGTATTGCGTTATTATCATTTTTCTCTAAATCTGAGCTTCTTTGAGCTTGTCTGAAGAATTCTACGTGCCGGACTGGACAGCATTCCTAACCCATTCCATACCCTCACCACTCTGTGTAAAGAAGTGTCTCCTTAGCTCTGTCCTAAGTCTATTTCCACTTAATTTCCAACTGTGTCCTCTGGACCTGGCTTCTGTGCTTCTCCTAAAGTATTGGCGAGGGATAACATTGTCAACCACTTTCAAGATTTAAAAAAAAAACAAAAAAAACATTAAAACACCATTAATACTTCCATGAATTAAATGATCTATTAGCATCAGCAGAACTGACAACTGTACCTCCTGTAATCCTGCTGGGTTTCTAATTGACATCCCTATAGAAGAAGTGTGAGATAGAGCTTGTTTAGCAGTGTGTGATCAATCAGCTTTTGGTATTCCTGGGAAGAAAAAGAAGCAGTGAAGAAAGAGAGTGGCCCTGACCTGTATCCGTGTTTTCTTTGGCAGAGTAAAGAGTCAGACGCCTCTTGAAAGCTTTTAATCCCGTGTTCCAGCGAGGCGGACCGAGACTAGAGAACACTTAGAGCTGCTGACCGATGACTATTTAACTGCAAACAAACACTCGGAACAGAAACGTTTTTTTAAAAGCACATTGGTGTTATTGGCTCCGTTTAATGAGCTGCATGCTGGTGCTGCAGTAACAGAGCTACTGGTTCTTTGCAGGAAGAGATTACAGTGTAGTTTACCACTCAGCATTGGATCCTAGTTTTATATTGTTTTATATATATATATATATATATATATATATATATATATATATATATATATATATATATAGTGTTTTTTTTTGGCACCTGAGCATACTCCATGATGCTTTCAAATTAGACTTTACATGTAGAATCTACACAAACTACTCCACATTGATAAAGTTAAAAAATGCATATATAATATAAATAAGTAAGATGTACAGAGAAAAACAGATTCATCTATTTTGCTACTGCAGCCCTAAATGAGCTCAGGTGCAAATGATTTGTTTGAAATGTCACAAAATTAGTGAAATGGTTTCTGACTATGTGTACTCAAAGTGGTTTAACTTGTAGATAATTTCCCTCAGGTATATAAAGACTTTCAAGATGCAACTCACATAGTGATCCAACAAAACAACCATGAAGACCAAGGAGCTTTCGAAAAAAGTCAGGGATAAAGTGGTAGAGAGGCACAGAGCAGGAGAAGGGAACAAGAACATTTCAAAGGAACTGATTATCCCTCTCAGCACAGTGAAGTCCATCATTATGAAGTGGAAGATGCATCATACCACCCAGACACTACCCAGATCAGGGCCCCCTCCCAAACTGAGTAGCCGCACAAGCAGGAAACTGGTTCACTCTGAAGCCAACAATGACCTGGAGAGATATGCAAAGTTCTGTGTCTGAGATTTTGTGGTCAGACGAGACAAAAATGGAACTTTTCGGTCTAAATTAGAAGCGTTACGTCTGGCGCAAGCCCAACACTGCACATCACCCAGTCAACACCACCCCAACTGTCAAGCATGGTGGTTGCAGCATCATGTTATGGCGATGCTTCTCTTCAGCAGGGACTGGGAAGTTTGTCAGGATAGAGGGGAGAATGGATGGTGCAAAGTACAGGCGAATCCTTGAGGAAAACATGTTTGAGTCAGCCAAGACTCTGAAACTGGGGAGGAAATTCACATTTCAGCAGGACAAGCACAAAGCCAAAGCCACACTGGAGTGGTTGAACAACAAGAGAATTAATGTTCTTGAGTGGCCCAGTCAAAGTCCTGACTTGAATCCAATTGAAAATTTATGTTGAGACTTGAAAATTGCAGTCTATCGACGATCCCCAACAAACTTATCAGAACTGGAGCAATTTTCCCGTGAAAAATGGGCAAAAATGTCACCATCCTACTGTGCAAAGCTAGTAGAGACCTATCCAAATAGACTCATAGCAGTAATTGCTGCAAAAGGTACTTCTACCAAGTACTAACTTGAGGGGCTGAATACTTATGCAATCAGTAAATTTCATTTTGTACATTTTCTTCCTCCTTCTCATAACAGTGTTCAGTTTAACCACTACAGCTTTGAATAAAAAAAAGTTCATTTGAAAAACTGTGCACACATTATTTGTAATTCAACAAAATGTGACATTATTGGTAGGGGGTGAATACTTCTGCAAACCACTGTGTATATATAATTAATTAAATATACTATAGCTAATTTTAATGTGACAGCATTTTCATCTGATGCAAAATATCTGATATACATTTGATATAGAATATACATGTTATACAGAACTTTCAAATGGCTTGTTGCGGACAGGCTCTGTGGTGACATCAGACCAGGAAGTATAAGACACAGTTTTGTCCGCGGTCCGCTGTCTGCTGTCATGTGCCGTTTTGTTTATTATTATTATTATTTATTTCTTAGCAGATGCCCTTATCCAGGGCGACTTACAATTGTTACAAGATATCACATTATACATTATTTCACATTATACAGATATCACATTATTTTTACATACAATTACCCATTTATACAGTTGGGTTTTTACTGGAGCAATCTAGGTAAAGTACCTTGCTCAAGGGTACAACAGCAGTGTCCCCCGCCGGGGATTGAACCCATGACCCTCCGGTCAAGAGTCCAGAGCCCTAACCACTACACCACACTGCTTATTTGAAGAGTTGTGTAGGGTTTTTGTTTAACCCTTTTGTTTGTTCCTGTGTTTGTAAATATATAATAAAGTATGCCAAGGCGCTTTAAACTGAAGTTCTGTGTTTGGGGTTTGCTATCTCTGCCGCTGACCAGCCTTGACTGCCACATTGTTCTTTTAAAGCATGTGAGCAGGGGTTAATTGACAATCAATAAAGTTATTTACAAGTTATTTACAAACCGCTAACCAAGATCATGCAACAGTCTCTTGAATACCGATCCACAAAAAGTGAGACAAAACCGAATCAGGTAACTATAGACCAATAAGCCTGACTTCTATTATATGTAAACTTATGGAAACTATAATGATCCAAAATGGAAAATTACCTATATGGTAACAATATCCTGGGAGACAGTCAGCATTGTTTTAGGAAAGCGAGATCGTGTCTAACTAACCTGCTTGACTTTTTTGAGGATGCAACATTGACAACGGATCATTGCAAAGCATATGACATGGTTTATTTAGATTTCCAGAAAGCTTTTGACAAAGTCCCGCATAAAAGATTAATTCTCAAACTGAACGCAGTAGGGATTCAAGGAAATGCATGCACATGGATTAGGGAGTGGTTAACATGTAGAAAACAGAAGGTACTGATTAGAGGAGAAACCTCAAAATGGAGTGAGGTAACCAGTGGTGTACCACAGGGATCAGTATTAGGTCCTCTGCTATTCCTAATCTACATTAATGATTTAGATTCTGGTATAGTAAGCAAACTTGTTAAATTTGCAGACGACACAAAAAAAGAGGAGTGGCTGTTGCAGCAGCAAAGGTCATTCAAAATGATCTAGACAGCATTCAGAACTGGGCAGACACATGGCAAATGACATATAATAGAGAAAAGTGTAAAGTATCGCATGTAGGCAATATAAATGTGCATTATAAATATCATATGGGAGATACTGAAATTGAAGAAGGGAACTATGAAAAAGACCTAGGAGTTTATGTTGACTCAGAAATGTCTTCAACTAGACAATGTGGGGAAGCTATAAAAAAGGCCAACAAGATGCTCGGATATATTGTGAGAAGTGTTGAATTTAAATCAAGGGAAGTAATGTTAAAACTTTACAATGCATTAGTAAGACCTCACCTAGAATATTGTGTTCAGTTCTGGTCACCTCGTTACAAAAAGGATATTGCTGCTCTAGAAAGAGTGCAAAGAACAGCAAGCAGAATTATCCCGGGTTTAAACGGCATGTCGTATGCAGACAGGCTAAAAGAATTGAATCTGTTCAGTCTTGAACAAAGAAGACTACGCGGCGATCTGATTCAAACATTCAAAATCCTAAAAGGTATAGACAATGTCAACCCAGGGGACTTCTTTGACCTAAAAAAAGAAACAAGGACCAGGGGTCACAAATGGAGATTAGATAAAGGGGCATTCAGAACAGAAAATAGGAGGCACTTTTTTACACAGAGAATTGTAAGGGTCTGGAACCAACTCCCCAGTAATGTTGTTGAAGCTGAAACCCTGGGATCCTTCAAGAAGCTGCTTGATAAGATTCTGTAATCAATAAGCTACTAACAACCAAACAAGCAAGATGGACTGAATGGCCTCCTCTCATTTGTAAACTTTCTTATGTTCTTATGTTCTTATGTACTTATGTTCTTATGTAAAGTAAAAACAGACTCTCAAACTCACACACACACACAGTAAAGTAAAAACAAGCTCAGTAAACCACACACGCATACAGCAAAGTAAAAACTGACTCTCAAACTCACATATGCACACACACACTCACACAGTAAAGTAGATACAAACTCAGTAAATCACACACAAACACGAACACATTCACACACTGACACTGACACACTCACTCACACACAAACACTGACACACTCACTCACACACAAACACAGACATACACACTCACACAGAAACGCAGACACACTCACTCACACAGAAACGCAGACACACACACTCACACACAAACACTGACACACTCACACACAAACACTGACACACACACTCACTCACTCACACACACAAACACTGACATACACACTCACTCACACACAAACACAGACACACACTGACACATACACTCACACAGAAACACAGACACACACACACACACTCACACACACACACACTGACACACACAAATACTGACGCACACTCACACAGAAACACAGACACACTCACTCACACACAAACACAGACACACACACTCACACACAAACACTGACACCCAAACAGCCTGTCAAAATGAGCATTAGAACTATGCTGTGGGACTCGGAATATACTATTGGGTATATGTGATGGAAATATAATGAGTTCTAGTTGTAAATCTCCCTCTCGACCTGTGAGGGTACTAAGTAGCGAAAGGTAAAGGCTTTGGACAGGTTGGCCTGACAGTTCATTCCCTGGGTCAGGAAGTCAGTCAGCCTGGAAGAAGGCGAGACTCTGGTGAGGGAATGTATTGACCTGGAAGGTAAATGAGGTAGCAGCTGCAGGCAATAGAGTCAGCTGTAATCGTTTACCAAGGGGTCATGCATAAATGCATAAAAGGGGCCAGAGAATTGTAAATCTTTTCCTTCGCTTGGGTTTCAGAGATACGAGGAGTCTGAAAGGACCGGGAGATATCCCCAAAATAAAAATAAAGAGTTTGTGAGTGTTTTGTTGGTATTTTCTGTTTAGTAACTGTCTGTGTTTTTTTTTGTTAAATAGCACTAAACGGCTAAACACAAATCTGGATCTGTCGCCAGGGGCCAGCACAAAGCCGGATCACCACAGCACTTGTTTTTCACCAATAGCACGTAATATATTGCACTTCACCACAAGCACTGAGAGCACTCACTTTGGACCTGTGATTGTGTGTGTCTAATTGTGTGTGTTTTGTACCGTGTTTATTGTTTGCGGGACTGCAACCCTTTTTTATTACTGCGCAATACACATTGCTGTGTATTGCCAGCTCATTATTGTTTTCTGGCTGGTCATCAGACAATTGGATTTCTAATCATTAAAACCCTCATTTCACCCGTACTTTGTTGTATGTTTGTTCTTGGAATTACTGCATCTGCACTGCACCTGATATGCACCTGCTACCAATCTACCACTTTGCCACAGTATATCATTGATTACAATAGTGTTCATTATTAAAATATCTTCTAAAAATACAGAACATTGTGCTGTATGTGTACATCATATTGTGATATACAGTAAGACAGCCATAAACATACTCATTGCAGTGTGTGCTATATTTTTCTACAGTGCTTTTATGTCATTGCTTTTTAATAATGTACAGCAACTTACTTGCATGCAAACCTTCCTAAAGTGATATTACATGGGGTGCAAATCAGTTGTATCACTGATAACTGTGATTGATGTTAACCAGAGTGAGACAATGATCGCTGTACTACAATACAGAGTTCATCCCCTATGACTTTCATTATATTCTGTCCAGGACTTTACAATGTGTTGACAGTAAGAGGAGGACCGTATTAACAGGAGCGATGCTGAGTGAATTTGAGTGGATTTGAAAAGAGGACCGTTGAGGGATGCCATGATATTTAGTAAGTGAGCTGGCAGAGTGCCTGAAATGAAACAGGTAAGTGAATATCAATGTAATGCTAGAGAGTAGGAGGGTGCTCTGGCAGTCTTTGAAGAATCGTGGGCTGGGAATGCGGGCCTGGTTCATATTTCATGAGCTACCTTAAGAAGACCCCTGGCCCTGGGGAGGGGGGGGGGGGGGGCGTCTCTGTAAGTGCGCTGATGCCTCCAGTGCAGCCTCTCTGGTAACGCTGCTGCTGCTGCTCACTGAAGCGGCTTGGTGCTAATGTACCCTGGCACATTCTCCAGCTCAACGTCAAATTGTGACCCGGCTGTGCGCAGTGACCGCACCGTGACCCCGCTCCGCATAGACACAGAGAGGGAGGAAGGGGAGTGATGGGGGAGAGGGAGAGAGGGAAGGGGATAGAGAGAGAGACTGTTCAGCAGACAGACAGCAAGGGGGAGGTGAGGAGGGAGGGAGCGATAGGAAGAGAGAGAGGGGAGAGCGATTGCGAGGGCCAGATAGGTGTAAGTGGGGAGAGAGTAAAAGTGAGGGGTAAGTGGGAAAGGGAGAAAAAGAGTGAAGGGGAGAGAGCAATATATTTGCGGTGGGGGGTTATTTTTCTGATATTTCTATCCAACTCCTCTACATAAGACTATGAACACACTGAGTATTTAACACAATAATTCATCCCTTATAGGTAGGTATAGTAAAGGACATTAATAAACATGGCAAGGGGGCTCCTGAGTGGCACATCAGGTAAAGGCACTCCGCGTGGAGTGCAGGATGTGCCCCATAGCCTGGAGATTGCCAGTCCAGGCTATTCCACTGCCAACCATGGACGGGAGTTCCTAGGGAGCAGCACACAATTGGCCAAGCACCACCCAGGTGGGGAGGGCTTAGGTCGGCCAGGGTGTCCTCGGCTCACTGCGCACCAGCAACCCCTGTATACTGGCCAGACACCTGCAGGCCTGCCTGTAAGTTGCACCGAGCTGCGTGGTCCTCTGACACTGTAGCTCTGAGGTGGCTGCATGGCGGGCCTGCAGAGTGGAAAGAAGTGGACGGCTGGTGGCACATGTTTCGGAGGACGCGTGTGTCATTCTTTGTCTCTCCCGATTCAGCGCCGGGGTGGCAGCGGTGAACCGGGTTGAAATAAAAAAATAATTGGGCTTTACAAATTGGGGAGAAAACAAGAAAAAATGATTGCCGATTCAAAATTTAAAATAAATAAATAAATAAATAAACATGGCAAACCAAGGTAAACTATGGTAAAAGCATTGTGAAACCAAGGGAAAAGCAAAATACCATGCAAAAATGCAGTGGTAAACTTTTAGAAAGAGATTCTATAAGCTATGTTAAGAATTGTTGTGTCCTGTAAAGCAGTTTGAATAGTGGCATGACTAATGTTTCATACTGTACTGCTGACCCAGGCCATGATCAAGTATGTTTATAATTAAATATAATATAGAGACCCTTCAGGCTCTGGGCCCACAGATACAGTAAGACTGTAGTGTTGGTGAAAATGCAGCGGTCTTGTGTTTTATATTGCATCAAGTGATCCATGCTGCATTTTCACTGTTTCTTTGGTGGGGTGGGGAGTGAGGTGTATGCTATGAGGGGATATGTATTATTAATTGATTAACCGCACCTGTGGTGAGACATGTCTCAGCTCTTATAGTCCCTGTAGGTACCAGTTTGAGGCAAGGGAAAGAGAGTAAGAGAGAAGGGAAAAGATAGACGGGAGAAGGGAGCACAGTTTGGAACTGATTATCTTTTATCTTTTTTAGTTGTGCAGATTACTCGCCATTTTCTGATAAATTCTGAGTTTATTGTTATAATTATAAAGCGGTCCACGCCTCCTTCTCAGAGCGGTGGTAATTGTTTGTATTTTTTTTTGTATTTGTTTTAAACTGTTGTTGTCATTTTAATGTGTTTAATATTTCCCATCTTTATCTATTTATACTTTGATTCTTCTCCCTCTCCCTCCAGTTTCAAGTCTGGCATTTTCCAGTGCATTCTAGTCTGTACCAGCCACATCCACATTCAATAGCCGGCAGGCTCTTTATTTCCAGGAGCAGGTTCACAGAATGTTACACAGCTCACAGCACACAATTCTCCACTCTCTGAATCCACACACACCTGATGCACCCTCTTTTATCGCCCTCAGACCCAGACACAAAAAACACAAAGTTACAAGTATGTGAGGTTTCAACCAATCAGCACCCACTTACCTTTAATTAACAACAATGTAATAGATGAACATGTTCCTCACCCAATCAGAGTTCTGTACAGCTGCATGGGGTTCACATGAACAGCACCTGGTGACCCCTGTGTGGACAGCCTCATTCAGCGCCAAGTCCCACCACCCTGCCACAAGCAATCAAGTCCTGTAAGTTAACAGTTCTGGAATGCAATACAGCCACAGACAAAGCTGGTCCACCTGCCCCCGCCGCTACAATATACCACATAATTTACAGTGTTATGGTTATTTGCACTTTGTTTTCATTGGTTGGATTTTTATTGTGCTTATTGGGATGCTGGCTGAAGGAGTGTCTGATAACTGCTGTGTTGTGACTAAGTAATGCCAGACTGGAACTGTATTACCGTGTTTCTTTGTTTTATTTCTTGGGGGACATTTATTTGGAGGGCCTGACCAAACTAGTGCCGCAGATAAAATAATCTGTTTATTTTTCTAACTTCATTTTTCTGTTATTTTCCCTGTGTGAAACACCCGGGGTGGTGGCGTAGTCACTGTATTCGCTAAATTGTTAAGTATTACATGACCACGTCCCTTATTGGTATTCACGGGTGAGATTTCTCTGTACACTGTAGGAGATGCACTGTAGGGCTTTGTGACAGTCTGGCTCGCAGTGGTGACGTCACGGACCAGGAAGTAGAAACCAAAACAATGGTTGGGCGGTTAAAGCGTATTTATTAATAAACAAAATATTAAACAAATTAACACAACACAAAACAAAAGGGCACAAGGGCCAAACGAATGAACAAACAAACAAGTAAGTGATGTGCTGGGAAATCCAGCACGTCTTAGCAATTGTTTTGTTAATGTTGCTTTTTCTCTCTCCGCTCTCCCGTACTCTCCTCTACACTCTCAACCCCGAGTGCAGAGTGCTGCTGGTTTATATACTCTGGCCGAGGGATTAACTAGTTGGTAATTATCTTATTATCCCTCGGCCAGAGTCTGCACGCGTTTGGTAAGGATGCATGACTGTCAGCTAGTTAAATAATCAGTAGCTGATCAGCCATGCATCCTCACGGGGTTTTTAAATATAATAACAAAAGACGCGGCGCTTTTACCCGCGCCGCAAACAAAAATACAAATAATAATAAATAGGGGCGGGACACTCCGCCACACATGCCCCCCCTTGTGCGCAGCACACATGGCCTTTTCGGCCACCTCCCCCCTTAGTCCCCAAAGTCCCGGTCAGCAGTCCCGGCGCAGGAACAGGGGCAGCAACGGGCCAAAGGTGGCGGCCACGGTGGGATGTCCTCCTCCCACCCAAACAGCCGTAGTGTTCCAATGGCCCGCGCACCGGCCAGCTCCTCTGGCCAAAAAATTTTTGGGGGTGGTCTCCAGACCTGCCCCCCCTTCTTCATGGCCGACAGCTCCCCTCCGTGGGGCTCTGGCCACCCTTTCTCCTGCAGCGAAATTGCTGCGGGGGAAGCTGGTCTCCTGACCTCCCCCCCCTTCTTCATGGCTGACAGCTGCCCTTCACGGGGCTCCAGCCACAGTATTTCCTGCCGCGAAAGTGCGGCTGGGGGAGCTGGTCTCCTGACCTCCCCCCCCTTTTCCATGGCTGGCAGCTCCCCTTCGTGGGGCTCTGACCACATGATCTCCGGCCGCGAAAGTGCGGCTGGGGAAGCTGGTCTCCTGACCTCCCCCCCTTTCTTCATGGCCGGCAGCTCCCCTCCGTGGGGCTCCGACCACAGTGTAGTGACCCCAGGCGAAGCAGGATCCCTGGCGACCCCAGGCAAAGCAGGATCCCTGGCGACCCCAGGCGAAGCAGGATCCCTGGCGACCCCAGGCGAAGCAGGATCCCTGGCGACCCCAGGCGATGTGGAACAGGCAGCCCCAGGCGATGCGAGGCAGGCATCCCTGGGTGGTGCGAGGCAGGGCAGGAGCAGTCCTTCCCATGACGGTGGATGTGGAACCAGCAGGTATTCACCCTCTGCTGGTGGAGGTGGGAGGGGAAAGCAGTCCTCCCACAGCGGCTGAGACGGAACCAGCAGGTATTCACCCTCTGCTGGTGGAGCTGGGAGTGGCAAGCAGTCCTCCCACGGCGGCTGAGGCGGAACCAGCAGGTATTCATCCTCTGCTGGTGGAGGTGGGAGGGGCAAGCAGTCCTCCCACGACGGTTGAGGCAGAACCAGCAGGCATTCATCCTCTGCTGGTGGAGGTGGGAGGGGCAAGCAGTCCTCCCACGACGGTGGAGGCGGAACCAGCAGGCATTCACCCTCTGCTGGTGGAGGTGGGAGGGGCAAGCAGTCCTCCCACGACGGTGGATGTGGAACCAGCAGGCATTCACCCTCTGCTGGTGGAGGTGGCGGAGGCAGAGGCAGCTCTTGCTGCTCTGCTCCTGGTGATGGTGGAGACAGAAGCAGCTCCTGCTGCCCTGCTCCTGGTGGTGGAGACAGAGGCAGCTCCTGCTGCTCTGCTCCTGGTGGTGGTGGAGGCAGAGGCGATGGGGCGGATGCTGGCCACTCAGAGGGAGGCTGTGGCGGTTCTGGCTCCCTCTGCTGTGGCGGCTGGGCTGGTGTGTGCCGTGCTCCCTTCAGCAGCATAAATAGAGGCTGCTGGGGAACATCAGCATCCTGCCCTTCTCCCCCCCAGAAAAATTCAGGGGGTTGAGCCTGTAACTCCTCCCCTTCTGGCTCTTGGGACTGCAGCTTGGGTCCTAAGGCTGTGGAAGCGCAGACTTCCACCTCTTGGGCTATGGACGCACCGACTCCCCCCTCTTTGGGCTGTGGACGCACCGACTCCTCCCTCTTGGGCTGTGGACGCACCGACTCCTCCCTCTTGGGCTGTGGACGCACCGACTCCCCCCTCTTGGGCGTAGGACGTTCGGGCTCCTCCCACTCGGCCGTAGGACGTTCGGGCTCCTCCCACTCGGGCGTAGGACGTTCGGGCTCCTCCCACTCGGGCGTAGGACGTTCGGGCTCCTCCCACTCGGGCGTAGGACGTTCGGGCTCCTCCCACTCGGGCGTAGGACGTTCGGGCTCCTCCCACTCGGGCGTAGGACGTTCGGGCTCCTCCCCAGGCTGTGGAGGCGAAACCAGCAGGCATTCTCCCTCTGCTGGTGGAGACGGTAGCGATGGCTCCTCTCCCTCTGATGCTGGAGACGGTAGCGATGGCTCCTCTCCCTCTGATGCTGGAGATGGCAGCGATGGCTCCTCTCCCTCTGATGCTGGAGACGGTAGCGATGGCTCCTCTCCCTCTGATGCTGGAGACGGTAGCGATGGCTCCTCTCCCTCTGATGCTGGAGACGGCAGCGATGGCTCCTCTCCCTCTGGCGCTGGAGACGGCAGCGATGGCTCCTCTCCCTCTGGCGCTGGAGACGGCAGCGATGGCTCCTCTCCCTCTGGCGCTGGAGACGGCAGCGATGGCTCCTCTCCCTCTGGCGCTGGAGACGGCAGCGATGGCTCCTCTCCCTCTGGCGCTGGAGACGGCAGCGATGGCTCCTCTCCCTCTGGCGCTGGAGACGGCAGCGATGGCTCCTCTCCCTCTGCTGGTGGAGACGGTAGCGATGGCTCCTCTCCCTTTTGTGCTGGAGATGGCAGCAGCAGGGTCTCTCCCATATCCGCAGCCAGGTAGTTGAACACCATGGCTGCGATGTCTGGGAGGGAAGCTGGGTGGTGTTGCTGTTCCCAGGCCTCCCAGCGCTCCCCATCTCTTGCCCACAGGAGGTTGATCACTGCAGGGAGGGCTTCCTCATAATCCCTCCCCGGCTCCACCAGCCAGTCCCAGACTCCCTCAGAGGAGAGTGCATTCGTCCTCTTTGGAGGATGCAGGTCCTCCCTCACTGGACGCTCTGGCTCCTCTTTCTCCTGCCATGGAGGGGGTTGGTCTGGTGCCACGTGCCCAACCTCACCAACCGCGAAGCACCACTCCTCACCCTTCAGGCAGGTGAGGCAGATATCCAGTGTGGCAAGGTAAGGCTGATGTTGCTGCGCCTCCTGCTGCTGTTGTTGCTGCTGCTGCTGCTTTCTCCTCCGGCTACTTTTCCCCATTTTTAATTTGAAAAAAAAACGAACAAACAAAAAAAAACGCACTTTTCAATCCTGGTCCGGCTGTTGGAGGCGTTGTTTGTCCCACGCAGGACACCATATGTGACAGTCTGGCTCGCAGTGGTGACGTCACGGACCAGGAAGTAGAAACCAAAACAATGGTTGGGCGGTTAAAGCGTATTTATTAATAAACAAAATATTAAACAAATTAACACAACACAAAACAAAAGGGCACAAGGGCCAAACGAATGAACAAACAAACAAGTAAGTGATGTGCTGGGAAATCCAGCACGTCTTAGCAATTGTTTTGTTAATGTTGCTTTTTCTCTCTCCGCTCTCCCGTACTCTCCTCTACACTCTCAACCCCGAGTGCAGAGTGCTGCTGGTTTATATACTCTGGCCGAGGGATTAACTAGTTGGTAATTATCTTATTATCCCTCGGCCAGAGTCTGCACGCGTTTGGTAAGGATGCATGACTGTCAGCTAGTTAAATAATCAGTAGCTGATCAGCCATGCATCCTCACGGGGTTTTTAAATATAATAACAAAAGACGCGGCGCTTTTACCCGCGCCGCAAACAAAAATACAAATAATAATAAATAGGGGCGGGACACTCCGCCACAGGCTTTTATCAGCTCTTATTTTAAATATTTGATTTATTATTACCTGGAAATCAAAGAAGCAACAGCAAGGATGGAGACAAAAGAACACATTTCCTTTTGAGAGATTCACATTCAGCTGAGCAGACACAGTGAAGGCATCGACCCAGATTTCTTTGAGCTCATGATTCCAGGGTCCAGCCATGTGGAGTGAATAGGAAATCAACCTAACATGCATGTGCAAACTAGATTAGATTACCATCATTTATCAGTGTTTTTTTTCCAGATAAGGTCATCACACGACACCCTGGGTGTCTCATTGGATATGATAAAGAAGAATCTTTGTTTGATATTGCACCAGCCAGGATACGCTTCAAAACAAGCAAATAAAAAGTAAATACATATAGCAAGCAATAGTAAGACTTTGTTTTCTGTGCATTTGGAAACTGGACTGTGCTTGCCTAACTTGCCGTATTTGTTGTGACACAGTGATCGTATTCTCATAATGCACAACAAGTTTTTAATAGCATGAATTGCAAATTCCCGGCAATATTAAATTGCCATTGCTGTAGTGAAAAAAGCTTAAAATTCAGGTTCAACAGGATTTTTTTCTGTTTGTTTGTTTTTTATCTCCAATGCCAGCACTTGTTGCCGTAGGGTGCAGATCAGACCCATTAGACTGAACAAGCTTGCACCTTCTTGGCTAATCACATCTCTCTGCTCGCTGCTCCTAGCTCCCTCCTCCCTGCCCACACCACTATCAAAGTTAGTTATGCCTGGAACCCATTAATACTCCATATCACTCTTTTTATTTATGTATTAGTCTTGCACTTGCTCCTAATTTTCCAAGCAGAAATTCTGTTGACAAAGTTATCCCTGTACTTTCAACACAGCACAGGAACAGAGGGCACAGTTGGAAATTAGGCTTAGGACAGAGGGTAAGAGAGTTTTCTTCACACATACAGTGGTGAGGGCATGGAACAGGCAACCAAGGGTTATCTAGCTATGATATAGATGCTGAATCACTGAGATCCTTTAAGACCAGACTTGACAAAGTTTTGAGATCAATCAGTGACTAGGAACTGGACGACCCACACATACAAACTGACACACACACACACACACACAGACACACGCAAACACACATAGAAACTGACACACACACACAGACACACGCAAACACACATACAAACTGATACACACACACAGACACATGCAAACACACATACAAACTGATACACACACACAGACACACGCAAACACACAAATAAACTGACACAGACACACGCACACACACACCTATACACACAACTAGCACCATGGACAGTGCCGTGGAGTCAGTGCGCTCTGAATGAGCAGTCTCTCACAGAGTCGGCTGGTAGTCTGCAAACACACATACAAACTGACACACAAACTGACACACACTTGGCTCTGCCCCAGCAGAGCCAAGTGTCTTTCTCAGCCCAGCTCATTTGACTGTGAGCAGCCCCCAGGGTCACAGTCATCGAACTGTCAGCCTGCTTCATGTGGCAGCTGCAGGCTTGCTGGAACATGCACACTATGAGCAGTACAGAAGACCAATTCCCTTAAACAGCTCTCCCTGTACCTGTGGTGACGTCCTCCCCCTCTCTCCTCCCTCTCCTCCCTTGTCAGTGCTGTGGTTCTCTGGTGCAGGGCTCTTTCAGCCAATCAGCCCCTCGAGATCAGTAGAATCACCGGGTAGATTGTATCACCCCCCGCCCATGACTGCTGGGCTCAGGCCGTGACAGACAGCTCACATTTTTCTCCCATCATTTAACAAAGGCGTATTTAACGCTAAACAAATCCTGTTTTTTTCCATGTTTCTTTGTTGGCCAATATTTGTAATTTTTTTTTTTAATTGTCACATTTGGTGACAAACAAATTAAACCCTTCGATTAGTTTTTTAACATTATTTATTTAACATCTGAAAGACTGCAGTTTCTTCAGGTGCTGTTCCACATACATACAATAAATACTAAAATATTATTTTTAAAAAAAAGTTTGAACGCATTGCAAACCCTTTCTCCGGGCACTGACACTGCAGCACCCAGTAGAAATTTGAAGGAGAACTTGTCCATAAAGCCTCCCCTCTATCTAAACTGCCATCTCAAAGTTTCAACTGATCAGATAGCTTTCTCCTCTATGCTGGATGCAGTGTGAACTTTAAAAATGCCCTAAAAATTAGGGAATTCAGGGGGCATGTTTGCTTTAGAGTAGATCTCTTTTATTGAATGACAGCTGAGATCTGTTGATTTATTTATATTTATTTTCTTCTGGTATGGGAGGGAACTATATGCATTTAGCTGCATAAGGACAACAGGACTTAAGGGGAAAGAGATTCATAATTCAAAATCAAAACTGATACTGATAAAAAAAAAATAATATAAAAAAAATCAACGCTGTGTTAAAGCTGCATCACTAATTGTTGTGCATCAGGTTTTAAAAGCGTTTGCCAAAATCCTTCCATCTGTTTAATTCTCTGATGACTGGTGGTTTCTGGGCCAGGGGACATGCTGGCTAATAGATGTGGACAGAGCCTTGAAGCAACAGCCACTCTGATCAGTATAACAGAGGAGCGTCGAGCATTCAGGTCACTTTTTACAAACATTCAACTCAGCCAACAGGAACATGAGTTCATCGTGCTACATTAGAAGATATCCAGCGACTTTAAAAACTCAGTAATCAAGAGGCTTCTTCTAAGAATGTCCTAATCGCCACCATCGCCGACACATTAACCCTCATGAGAACACGTTGGAAAACTGACTTTCCTGGTAACCTGGGGTCCAACCGGACCCCAGTGATAAAGCAACATATAATTAACAACTGAAGTACATGAATGAAAATATGAACACTTTATTTTGCTATTCCTTTATTTCTAGCCATTGTTTGGTATAATGTGTTGTTTATGCTATGCAAAATGGATAAGACGCCCAATGCACCCGGCTGTCTCCTAACAAGTGAAGGCACCACTGTATTCTGGACGCTGTAGTTTATTCTAGGAACATGTCATGAGAGAAGGTCAGGTCAGCCGATACACTACGCCTGGGGTCCACATGGACCTCAAACCTAAAACAATTTGGGAAATTCAACCAGGCTACCTGGAATAGAATTATCCTTTGCATAGTGTACCCGGATGGGTGCCTGACAACTACCTAAAATGAAACAAAAATCAAGTCACTAGATCCACATAATAACTGATACTAAAGCAACATGGGGTCCGAATGGACCCCAGGTTACCTTATGAGGGTTAAAAAACAGCAGTAACAGCCAAGCTATTATCAGAAACAAAACAAGGCCAACTCTCCATTGGGAAAAAGTACCAATTGTAGAAGGTAGTAGTCCTGTAGTAAGCCAATCACATATTTAGCCAAAGTTTCCAGAGGCACTCTGTCCCCTTCATTTTCCTGTACACAGAGTCAATTCCTGATAATAAGCCTATGGTTTTTGCTCATTTGTGCCCCCCAGTCCGGAACAGGAATTGTATTTTAAAGTACAGTAAGAACTTCTGGAATGTTAACAACAGTTTTGCTGAAGCAGTGGGGGTGTTATTGTCTAATAATCTCTAATCAATATGGCCAGAGATTTTCAGCATCCTCTTGTCAGGAGCATTTAGAAATAAATATTTATACACCATCAGTTCTTTTTCATGAGCCGTGAATCTAAAAGCACAACAGTAAACTCTCCCAGTGTAGTAGGCAATATTGAACTTGCGATTCTGTGGTAACACACCATCTTCACTAGCAGCATCGTGTCAGGAGCACTCACTGGAGTGTCCTGGCTGGCTGGTTTTGCAATTTAGTCAGTCATTAAAATTCTGTGTAATACTTTCACAAAATCAGAAGGTTTCTGGTGGATCAGCCTTGCCACCTTTCCCTTTTTCTCACACTGGTATCTGTTAATCTAGCGAACCTGAATTGGGAAAACACCTGCGTTCTTGCGTAGTTTACTTGAGCTTTCTTCTTCATCGTACAACTTCAGGTCCAGTAATTTTATTAAACTGGTTGTCGGTCATTACTAATTTTGCACCAGCCAATGATTGGAATGAGTTTCAAGAAAAGTTAAAATTATAACAGTTCATATCTGAGGTTACTTTTAACCTGTTACCTGCTAAGTTGTTGCAGTGTTTTATGTTTTATGATTGATTATGTTCTTTTTTACTCATTATTTGTTGTGTTTTATGATTGATTATGTACTTTTTTACTCGTTATTTGTTGTGTTTTATATTGTTTGCTGTGGTGTTGTGAGCCTCTTGCCAGCTCGTCATTGTAAATGAGAGCTCGTTCTCAGTTGACTCATCTGGATTGATTGATTGATTGATTGATTGATCTAAGGTATTAGATCAGGGGTCTCAAACTCAGTTCCTGGAGGGCCGCAGTGTCTTTTGGCTTTTGTTCCACCCAAGCTCTCAATACTTAATTGGTCTAATTATTTGAGACCAATTAACTCAACAAATAATTTGATCAATTATGTTAATTGAGAGTTTAGGTTGCAATGAAAACCAGAAGATCCTGCGGCCCTCGAGGACTGGAGTTTGACACCCGTGTATTAGATGGCTGGTTCTCGTCTTCAAATTTCTGTTGATCTGTGTGGCAGAGCGAGAACTCTGCTTGTACATATTGTGGTGTTTGTATGTGTTTTGGTGGTGGTTGGCAGGGATGGGGTTAATTCCGGTCCCTGCCAAAAAAAAAAAAAGTGAGAATGTGACTGCTCCTTAATTGAATAATTTGTGATAATTGGGATCAGCCACATCCTATAAAAGGAGAGCTCAGTGCTCCATTAAGAGAGACTACCAGGGAGGAAATGTACAGTGTTTGTGATTCACTTCTAAACAATAAAGTTTTTTTTATTATTTATTTTATTTGACCGGGAAACAGCTTAGCTGTCTGGTTTAGCTTAGACCTGCAACAGTTTAGGTAGCACTCTGGGAAGGAGTTAGGTTTTTGGTTTTGTTTAGGTGTTTAAAATAAACATATAGGCCATCCCTGTTGAAAACCTACCTCTGCTTGTGTGGCGTACTGTTCCTTTTACACAAAAGACAAGAGAAGATGATCCTGCATGTGGCAACTCACCCTGGGTTTGTCACATTCTGAATTCTGTTCATTCCCCACTGTGTGAGTACCTCTCTCTCCCCCCCCCCCCCCTCTCCTTAAAGCTGTCTGTCTCTGTCTGAGACTGATGTCTGAGAGAGGGCAGGCAGAGTGTAGTGCGAGGTATGGAGTGGAATCGTGTGACAGATTTATTGGCAGATCTCATTAGAAATGCTGAATCTCAACAAGTATATGATTATACCAGTTGACCAGAGAGAGAGGTGCTAGTGGATTGAATGCTACTGTGTGTGTTTGTTCATGTGTGTCTGTTGCATTTCCAATATAAAGTGCAGTGAATTACGAAATTCAAGTGTTAAAAGAACAGCACTGAAGCTTAGTCATGAATGTTAAGAACTGCCACTTCTTTGCATATTAACTAGACAAATTCTACTGAACAAGACACTGCTACACCACTGTACTGCCTCCCAATTCAGTAAGAGTTCCTCTGCTGTTCAGACAGGAGCATCCCCATAGTCGCAGTCTATGAACTGCACAGTGCCTCTGGTTGACTCAGGAGCTGTGTTGTCTGTTTAGGGGTGATAGTGAGGGCAGAGTACTGCAAATAAACAAATCAGTGCTCTGCTAGTGATGGGCTGTGTGATCTCTGTGTCACTGAGAGAGAACTGCAGGGAGCAGAACTGTGGTCCTGCTGAGCTACAACTACCTAGTGGACACCAGTGTCTCAGATCTCAGCAACAGTGTGAACGCAGAGGTGTGGGCTAAGTGTACAATAAAAACTCTTTCCAGCTGAAGTGAATAGATTTTTTTAATGTAGAACTGAAATACAGACCAGTACACCTGTAAGGAAACTCCATAATTTCTGTATGGAGGCACTCACACAAATGCAAAAACTAATGCACCTGTTGTATTACACAGTTTTTACATCCCCTTTTGTACAAAGCTTAGTTGGTAGCTTAGCTCTGTGTGTCAGCAAAATTTTAACCAGACAACTCCTGCTTGCACCAGGTCAATTCTGCTCATTTTACTTCTAATCTTTTCATTAACTATTTGCACACCAAGATGCTGATGTTGCAGTAGACACAAGAAATACGTATCACTATAAACACGATATAACAAAAGGTGCCTTTCTCCCAACACAATAGCAGAAATTAAATATACATTGGCGGGTGGGGTCAGATGGCTGTTTTGTGCATTTCCAAATCAAGTCCACCTTAGATTGATCAGTCACTATTTTAACCTTTTCTGTGTCAACAAGATGTTTCATCGTTTTTTCTGTCTGAGTAAAGGCAAGAGTTATCAAGCCACATCTGTCTTGAAAAGCAGCCTGTGGATTATTAAAATACTGAGCCCCATGATTGAGCTGGCAATGTTTGATTTGCACCGGCATGCTTGTACCTCAAAACTGGAAAATGAAACCAGGAGACACTTCTTTTTTGTGTTTTGTACTGGAATGTGTTGAAAGCTCTTGCTTGCTCTGTGGCTCTGAGGTTGCTCTGAGACACTAATGTGGTACAAGCTGTGTGAGATCGTGTGGAAGTAACAAGGTGAGATTTTAAAAACCTGCCCTGTACATGTGAGTTTGCCCGGTGCAACACCCCTCCTCCCTGTCCTGCCTCACTGCTGCTGCTGCTGGATTGACACATACTCGTTCTTTGTCATCTAAAACAGACTTAACACCTAGTCTCATTAACAACCTTGATTGTCACACACACAATTTAACCTCTGCCAATTTGTAAATCCACATTATCTAAAGCAGGCAATCCGTGCGATAGGGGGAGAAACCTGGGTGTTGCATTGGCTATGGAGAAGATCTCAAATCTGTATGGTATTAAAACTGTGCTGCTCTGGAGTGAGCAAGAAAGAACCACCGCGCTGTGTTTGTGTGTATGTGACATTGTTTCAGTGCTTTATGAGTCTGACACAAATGAACACCATATTATTAGTGTTTTTTTTTAATGGATTAATCACACCTGTAGGCTATGATCAATTAAAAAACAACTGATGGATTAATCATGTCTATTTGAGTGTGGTATAAAAAAAAGAGTGTGCGAAAGAGAAATCTTGAAAAATGTCAGGGGGTACTTCTAAAGACCTTGACAAAAGGGCATCTGGAAGGTAACCTATTCCCAATATTTCACAATATCTCAGATTGAAGAAAAAATGTTTTAGAAAATTACAAAATTCTTAAGTTTACCACTGTAATTTAGCACTGTAATCTTTGTATTCATTTTGTTTTTTAAATATGCTTTACCATAGCATAACTATTTTTGTGTAAACCACTAAAAAGAGCATCAAAATTTAAATATAGATTTTAAAAAATAATAAACCCAATTGCATTACACTTAGTCATGAGCAATGTGCAGCATTGGCAGTAAGGATTGCCAGCAATAAATAGCATAGAAGAATATACAGTACAATTGTCAGATGTGCACCATTCCAGTATGCACATTGAATTACAGAAAGCTGCTTGTGCCAACATACTTCTGAAAAATAGATCCAGGGAAACAATTCACTATGTAATATTTACAAGGTTTGCAATGCATTATCTTTTCAATTAGATTTTCAGTTAACCTCGCCCTTACATTTCAGTTGGATGCACCTGCTGGTCTTGGTGCTTCAGTCCATGAAGCAGTTTGTTTCGTGAGAACTCTCTGTGATGCAACTCAAACAGAACTTAAGGAATGGGGGCTCTCCTTTACATTTTAAAATGGGCAGTGTGCACATTCACTCACTCCTCACTCCTACTGTCCCAAACAATTGTACATTGGATTTTTCTGAT
This sequence comes from Acipenser ruthenus, assembly GCF_902713425.1. Lineage (NCBI taxonomy): Eukaryota > Metazoa > Chordata > Actinopteri > Acipenseriformes > Acipenseridae > Acipenser > Acipenser ruthenus. The sequence goes on along the minus strand of NC_081190.1, from coordinate 89,693,723 downwards.
TGATGTAATCATTAATAACAGGTGAATTAGAGCATACAATAGGTGTATTGCTCTCTTTTTCATTACTGACTTCTATATTTTGTAAAGCCTGATGCAGTTCCACTGCACCAAAACGTTGATTTCACTTGTTCACGTTAACCTTGATGTTGCACAAATAAAAGTTACAAATATTTTGCACTGAACACAAAATGCTGCGCAACTCTTTTTTCAAAGGCCACGAAGTCAATAGTTTCACAGGATGATGAAAATGTTTCAGTCTTTTACAGCATGTTTGCACACCTGCTCTGTGTTCACGTTACTACCTGGTAAAAGTGCCAGAGAAAATTTGATTTATTTATCTGTGTGAATTATTTCAATACCACAGCTGTCATAGTCTCAATTTCCAACAAGAACATAAGAAGAACATAAGAAAGTTTACAAACGAGAGGAGGCCATTCAGCCCATCTTGCTTGTTTGGTTGTTAGTAGCTTATTGATCCCAGAATCTCATCAAGCAGCTTCTTGAAGGATCCCAGGATGTCAGCTTCAATAACATTACTAGGGAGTTGGTTCCAGACCCTCACAATTCTCTGTGTAAAAAAGTGCCTCCTATTTTCTTTTCTGAATGCCCGTTTATCTAATCTCCATTTGTGACCCCTGGTCCTTGTTTCTTTTTTCAGGTCAAAAAAGTCCCCTGGGTCGACATTGTCTATACCTTTTAGGATTTTGAATGTTTGGATCAGATCGCCGCTTAGTCTTCTTTGTTCAAGACTGAATAGATTCAATTATTTTAGCCTGTCTGCATACGACATGCCTTTTAAACCCGGGATAATTCTGGTTGCTCTTCTTTGCACTCTTTCTAGGGCAGCAATATGCTTTTTGTAGCGAGGTGACCAGAACTGAACACAATATTCTAGGTGAGGTCTTACTAATGCATTGTAGAGTTTTAACATTACTTCCCTTGATTTAAATTCAACACTTCTCACAATATATCCGAGCATCTTGTTGGCCTTTTTTATAGCTTCCCCACATTATCTAGATGAAGATATTTCTGAGTCAACATAAACTCCTAGGTCTTTTTCATAAATTCCTTCTTCAATTTCAGTATCTCCCATGATATTTATAATGCACATTTTTAGTGCCTGCATGCAGTACTTTACACTTTTCTCTATTAAAATGTAATTTGCCATGTGTCATTTGCCATATTATTAATATTATATATTTAGCGGCTGGTTTCACAGACCCCAATTAGCATTAACGTTTGCCAAATTTACCTAAAGTAACATTATGTAGTCCAAGAGTGCAAGCTATGAAACCAGCCGTATGTCTAAAACGTTTTTTTTTTTTTTTAAATAGAATATACTGAAGAAAGAAAAGCTAGTCTTAAACATGTAGCCAAAATACGATAAAATTGTGCTTCAAGAACAATAATCTTTCTTAATTAACATCAACGTGTTGATCTTTTTGGGACCTAGACTGATGGTGACTCAATGTGACACTGAAAAATCCGGACTATAACTGATAGAAAACACGCTCGCCTAAAGTCCCGGCTTGGTGGCCAAGGGGCAGGTTACAGAGCACCACCTGTCATTCGCTTGCTGCAGCTAGCGCTCTCTCTCTCTCTCTCTCAAAGGTGCTTTATTGGCATGACAACATTAGCGGTATTGCCAAAGCAGATAAAAATACAGTACATAATATAATCATTACATAAACATTATGAACATCAATAAAAAAGAATAATAATACAAAGGAACAATTAAATATAGGTAGGAATGTAAAACAGAACACTGGACTTGTTTATTAGAGTGTGTAGGGTGTAAATATGGTCAGAGGTGCAGTGGTTTGGTAGGAAGTCAATCTGACACTGTGCTCGGTAAGGAAGGTCAGTATTCGGGTATTAATTATACTGCAAAACACCTTCCCCAGATTATTGCTCACACAAATACCTCTGTAATTATTGGGGTCTAATTTGTCTCTGCTTTCATATATAGGGGTTATTAGCCCTTGGTTCCAGATGTCAGGGAAACAGGCAGCGTTCAGGATGACGTTGAACAGTCTGATCAGGGCCTCCTGCTGCTTGGGGCTGTTGTGTTTCAGCATCTTAGTGCTGTCAGGCCCACAGGCTCTCATGGACTTGAGGGCCTGCAATTTCTCTTTTAGCTCCTGCGGATTACTTGGGGTGTCTAGGGGCTTCTGGTTGTCTTTAATACATGATTCTAATCTTTTTAGTCTTTCTTGAATAAAATTCTGCTCTGTTGTTTGATCTTTCCCTGGTGTTTCGCTATAGAGGTTTTCAAAGTAGTTTTTCCAGATATTTCCATTTTGAATTGCCAGTTCTTGAGTTTTTGTTGAATTTATATGTTTCCCAAAAAAGGGGTTTTGGTTTATAGATTCCTCTATTTCTGTGAGTTGTTTATTAATATGTTGTTGCTTTTTCTTTTTTAGGGTGTGTTTGTAGTATCTTAATGTCTCACAGTACCTGAGGCGTAAATCTGGGTTGTTTGGGTAATGTTTCTGGTTTGTTAACTGTCTTAGCTTTTTCCTCAGTTTTACATTCATCATCAAACCATTTTTTCTCTGGGTTTATGTTTTTGGTTGTTTTTCAAGTTGACTATTTTTAAATTTGTTTTTGTAGCTATTTTTTCAAATATTTTATTTAGGTTCTTTACTGCCAGATTTACTCCTTTCCAATTGAAATTGAAATTGTTTGCTTTGGAAAGTGTTTATTAGGTGTTTTATTTCATTAGTGTCAACTGAGCTTAAAGGGCTGTGTCTGTGTGCTGTGGGGCTGCACTGTTCCTCTTATGAACACAGTGATTTGGTTGTGGTCTTACAGGGGGGGTTGTGGCCTGACAGTGAATGCATTAAAAGAGTGGGTTTTTGTTCACAACAGTATCAGAATTGTTTCTGTGTGTTGTGGTGGGTGTGTGATACAGAGGGGCCTGTCCGAATATACGTCTGTTTCCTTGTGTTTTGATACAGGCGGGCTGTATGTCTGTCCTGGCATTAAAATGCCCACCGAGCAGCACATTCCCCTGGGCCTGGTAATGACATACCTCTGTCTGAAGGATTTGAAAACATTCCTCATTATAATATGGGGAGTCAGAGGGGGGGAATGTAAGTTGCACACAGGTAGATATCTGTCTGGGATAAGGGGATATCTCTATTTGCAACCATATATGTGTCTCCCCTCTTGATTGGATGGATGGATGGATGGAGTCAGTGAGTTCCCTTCTGTACCATAATATAATGCCCCATGCGTCTCTGCCATGCCTGACTCCACTGTGTTTCAGGGGGGGGCACTAGGATCTCCCTGTAGCCTGAGAGACAGTGAGTGGACACATCTGCACGTAAATGTTTTAAATGTTGTGGGGTTTTGTTAATATTTAGAATGAAACACAATGTGTAATTTAAATAAAACATTAATTATATATGTTGATCAACGTGTATGTATCGGTGTGTGTTCTGGGTGATTTCTCTCTCTCTGTACCGCAGAAAGCCTGAGTCTTGGGCCGCGATTGTGTATGCATCCCCACTCTAACCAGACCTGACACCGTTGGCTGCATTTCTTGCTTCGCACACAACCAATCTGAAAACGCTGTGCTATTTTCGTTGATGTTAATTTGCTCCGTGTTTGGGCTATGGTTCACTGCTCGGTCAGCCTTCTCTGATACTATGCTCCCGTGTGTTCCACTAAAGGTTCTTCTGTCACATCTGGTTAGTCCTGATGCTTGATGCTGTTGAACTGTGAATGCACCGAGCATGAGGAGATGTGGCTTCCACGTGAGCGCTTGCTTTGCCGGGTCCTAGCTACAGCTCGGTTGCCTAGTTACTGTAGCAAAGTTCTTCTCCATCTCTGCGTAATCAGGTTTATATCACACCCGTCTAGGGTGGCCAACTGTCCGCTTTTCAACCAGACATACGGTTTTAAGGGAAATTTTACAGTGTCCGGTCAAACCACTGACCGGAGAGCAGAAGTCCAGTTCTTGCGAATCTTATTAGCTTATTTTTTTATTTTTACTTTTGGTCCGTTAAGTTTGAGAACTACACTGAAATGTATTTTGCCATTCACTGCTTAGCAATACGATAACTGAGCATATATATTAAAAACAATCACGCACAGCACCACTACCCCCCCCCCCCCCTTATAAATTATATTTAATGTAATTGAGTACTATTTTATAATTGGAGTTTAAATTAGGCATTGCAGCACTCTGCTGTAAATTAACAGTTGTCAAGTCCCCAAGTTGTACCCAAGCTGTTTAAGTAAATCAACAATTACAATCTCCAATGTCTCTTCTTCAAGTTTAAGGATAGCAGGGTACAGTTCATGTAAGCAAAGATGTAGAGATAAATTTAAAAGCATTGCCACCTGTGTTTCATGTGATAGAGGAAATTTTATAAAGGGGGTGGATTTGTTACATGGGTGAATTTATTTCGTGGCTGGCAGCAAGTTTGTTTCTCATTGGGAGACTCTTTCAGAATAATTTCACCGGGGGACAGAATTGTTAGTTGGCAGACTTATTTCATGACACCTGCTCTAACCATCCTGCTCCCTATTGGCATTGATTTAATTAATTATGATGATGGATGACAATGATGGAGTGCACCCAATCCAGTTACTTTTTAACATTTAATTAAATATTTATAAATCTTGTATCTGTGAAATCCATTGCTTTTAAAAGGTTTATATTAATCTTCCATGTATTGTATTGTATTGCATGTACATAAAGAGATTTTAAACAGTATTAAACTATAATGCATGGTATTTTACGTTTGCAAAATAAGACAGCAGTTTAAAGAGGTGTACGCATTATTTATTTAACCGATAATTCTCTCAGTGGTTCTTAATCTGTAGTCCACGGACCACCGGATCCTTTCAAGTGGTCCGTGGAAAGGTCACATAATTAAGATAAGGACGCAGCAGCATAGTTTATAGATCCCATTGCAAACGCAACATTTGAGACCTTAAAAACTCAGCTACAGATGCAGGAAGACAATGCATACATGGAGAAAAAACTCTCTGTCATATATAGTTTTGCAATGTCTAAAATGTGTACCTTATTAGAGTTGTTGGGTATTGCGCTCACGTGTAGCTTGTAAAGTAACAGACAGATTGGCGTTGTGTTGCATTAACATATGACTGTAGTTGGGTTAGATGCACGAAGCGAAGCAGTGTATTTGTTGTAAAAATTAATCTGGAGGTTTTCAATGTTTCCATTTATTGTGATTAAAATGAATGAAGCCTCCGTGCTGGTCTCAATCGCTCTGTAAACAGAGCTGACATAACCCGCAATGTTAGCCTTGTTAGTGACCAAGAGTATGCCAATCATGCATTTTGGTTGATAATGAAAATAAACAGAAACAGAGGCAAAGACAAAGTTCACTATCCACGCATTACTACCTCTGACCTGGAGAAACTAATAGAAAAATACATTATTGGCATTTTGCTTGGTCACTAACACTCATCATTGTGGTTATGTCAGCACTGTTTACGGAGTGATTGAGACCAGCACGGAGGCTAACATAACAAAATTGAGTACTCTTCCTGACCAGCCGAATTACGCACTCAAGCACAGAATTATCGTAGCAGACCGTTAGTTTTTCAAGACACTGTTTTCAAGTCGATTACCATTTCTTTGTTTCATCAAATCAATAAAAACACCAGCATTTTAGTTTTCTTCAATTTCATTAAGTTGTTGACTGTTAAATCTTTGTGTCTTGATTTTATTTATTTTATTTTTTCCAACAGAGGTTTTGCTTCTTTAATTCTATGAAATTGTACACTGTCAGCCTCTGAAAAGATCAAATGTGATGAAAAGGAACGTCACTCATTTTTAAAAACAATGTGTATATTTAATGCGAGTTTTATATGCTGTGTATTGATAATTTATTAATTGAACTGTGCTTCGGCAAAAATTAATTCTGCTTCGGCAAAAATTAATTCTGCCGTGCATTGTACTATTTTGCATGGTAAAAAAAATCCTCAACAGCCAATCAACGTGCAGCATCCAAACATTCAGTTTTCCTATAAATACAGATTATAGCTGGACATTCATTCGTAGCTCTGACTGTGCTGGTACCTCATGGGTGTAACTTCACAGATTATTAATTCACATAAATCAATTTCTGCTGTAATTATCAATTTTAAAATAAAACAATCTTTTTTTTCCTCTCTGTAAATTCATGTTAATGAAAAGTAAACTAGAACCGTTCTTTAAAACTCCAAATTTTAAAAACTTTGCTCATAGAAACAGGCATCGCATTGAAACAAAAAAAAAGTTAAGCCTACGGTTCCCTTTCAATTTGAAGATGACCGCCAAATTGAAAACTTTTGGGATATGCCTAGTGACCATGTAATTAATTGCTGAAAGTAGGCTTGCCACTTCCCAGGATTCAGAAACTCGGCATCAGCCTGCATCGCTCGGTGACTGTAACCTGCTTTCTAATCTCTGCAGCTTGCTGCACGTTCCTTCTGTTTTTTCCTCTGCTCTTTTGCAGCTGTAAAAAAAAAAAAGAGAGACGGGAGACACAACCCTCCAGCGAGTCCAGCCTCTGCAGCCGCTGTTGACTCAAGGGCTCTGGGCGACCTCAGTACGCCCACTCGTTGTGTCCGGCCTAGCGCCCCTATAGGCCACCGATTACTATTGTTTTTACTGTTACAGTAAAAAAAAAAAAAAAAACAAACAAACAAAAAAAAACACAACACTCAAGCTTGTTGTCGAGTGTCTCTTTCTACTGCACTGCAGTTTTAAAAATAAACACGCGCTTCCTCCATTAGGCCTTGGCCTTACTGTTGAGCAGAGCTCGTGCATCACCACTCACCCATAAGATGTGTTAGCGTGTTTTAAAAAAAAAAAGGTGTGTTGCACTGGTTGAGGGCTCCACGCGGTCCAGACGCCATCTTGGGTGCTCCACTCCACTACAAGCTTCGTGCTACACTGCAACTGTCTGCAGGCTACACTCCACACCGTTGCAAGGTAGACGCTGTTCCTGGATGTGTGACTGCAAGCAGCCCAGACACAGACACGCAGCCCAATACCTTGGTGCTTTGCCCTTGATACTTGGTGCTTCGGCGCCCCCATGATTAGGCCTCGATGCCCACGGTACAATCGGGTCCTCGGTGCCTCAATAGCCTCGGCGCTTCAACATCCTTGGTGCCTCTGGAGCTACATGCCTCGGCGCTTCGACGCCTCTCGCACCCCGCACTTCGGTGGCCTCGGTCCCCCGACACTCCACAACCTCGGTGCCTCTGTGCTTCGGCATCCTCGGTACCTTGAGGGCCACACGTGTCGATGTCTCAAGGTTTTCAAGCCTGTGCAGTGGCGCCTTCGGTGGCATGCTGCCCCAGAGACTCAGTACCTGGAGTGTTTTGATGCCCTTGGTGCTTCAACTCCTCAAGGTTTTTTGAGTGCCACACATTGCGCCCTCTGGCCCCTGTGCTCCATAGCCTCGGTACCTCGAGGACTGCACGCCTCAGCGCTTCGACGCTTTGAGGTCTTTGTAGTCTTGCACCCCAGTACCCTTGACACCCTCGGGCACCTGGTGCCTAGAGGACTCAGCGCTTGGACGCCCGCGACATTTCACCAGCACATTCAATCCCCTGGGATTTTTTTTTCTGTGTCTCTGTGTTATACAACCATGACGCCTCCGCTCCATCGATGTTCCAGAGCTACACATCTCAACTGAAAAGCCTAATTTCCACCCGTGCATGTCCTTCAGGCAGAAATTGCCTCTGCAGGGCAAACACACTCTGTGTGCGATGTGCCTGGGCATTGAGCACGCCTCTGCTGCCTTGGCAGACAGGTCGTCTTGCTCCTTTTGCGCCGGGTCCAAGGAGAGCACCCTACAAATAAAGACTGTCGCTTTTCTCGGATGAGAACCCTGCAGCTAGCCTAGGAGAGCCGTTGTTGGCCTCTGGATCCCAGGCCTCCCCTCCCTATCCTCCAAGCCCTGCACAAAGTATTCCTTCTGCGCAGGCTTCACAGCGCCACCGCAATCGCTGTAGATCACCCTCGAGGGTCAGAAAGAGCTAGAAACGCGGACCAGGCGAGGGATATTGCCAAGCTAAAGGGCCCAGATACTGGAGCACTTAAGCAGGCAGCAGGTCCCCCCTGTGCCTGCCCCAGAGCATACCTCGGCTTTGCCAGTGGTTGATACAGAGGTTGAGCAACAGGACGTGGTGATGAGTGAGGAGGAACATGATGCCGCTCTCCCTAGCAGCTTCCTGGGATGTTGTCCTTCTTGCAAACAGAGACTCAGGACCTAGACCTGACTCGGGTAACGGCCCAGCTCCAAGCTTGCCTCGGAGCCTGAGTCCAGCGCCCTCGAACTCGGTTCGGGCACTGATGGAAAGGGCCGCCAACTTCCTCCAGTCCGTCTTCCTAACGTTAAAACACACTAACCGAAAACCAAAAGCTTCTCTTATTAAATTGGTGAATGCAGAAAATCATTTCACAACTATGTAGGTTAACTAAACAACTCGCATAGCATTCACCACAGTTCTACGTTTGCACCGTCTTTGTTGTAAAACATCAACTACAACAAAATACTGCTACAGTGTTACACAACAAAAACAAAGTGAATAGTGCAGACGAGCTGTTGAATGCTTTGTGATAATGGTGGCCCATCTAATTTCCAGTTTACATTGCAATAGTCCCAATACGACTGGTTGTATTTCTCACCATTTTGTTGTTAGCACATAGTTTTTACAAGTATATTAAAGTACCTTCTCATTGCATTAATTTTTTTCCCTGTGGTTATTAAGACTCTGCAAGATTCTGCAAGTCAATTGTATGGTAGGGCCTGTTAAATATTCTCTGCTATTAGGTAATGTATCAGCCATCACTTCAAATAGTTTCTCTACAAGACAGCGTTTGAATATTACAGGTAAAGCAACTGCTTAGAAGTAAGACAGACCATAGCCAGAACCATTTTGTTAAGACTTTATTATGATTGACGTGTAAGACCAATATAATTGTTTTATTTACACAAATAAAAGCCAATAACAAACCACGCTGCTTTTTATTTGCATTAGACATTTAAAACAAGTTGTCTATTTATTATAACAAAGAAAAAAACAAAATCAGAGTACATTGCCCTTATATAGGATGGCAAACAGTGCGCTTTTTCAAAAGAGGGATATTGCGGTGCTGTATCGAACTAAACAAATTTGGACTTTTCCTGGAACAACCGTTTTATTTCTAGGTTCAACTAACGAGCCCTGTGTTCCTAACATAACGGTCCTGTGGTTCTATTCTTAATAAAGCAGAGCCCGTTGGTCCGGACTAGAATGTCTTCCCTATACTATAGTGTTATACTGTATAGAGAGTTTTGAATAAACTGACTAGCATCTGAATTTGAGGGGATTGTGAATCCATCGCGCATCGCTTAAAAACCTGACCTATTTTTTGCACTGAGCCGGGGGCTTGTCGCACTCAGGCAGGGGTTCATAATTCTCCTGTCCTTGGGGGAACGTTAACCCCTTTTATACTCAATAGTGTGCATTATTTGTCCATTCCATTGGTGTAACTGAGCCACATACGATCTTAAAGGATTCTGAGTTTTTGATGGGCATGTTATTAGGCTGCTGCATTCAATATACCACGCAAGGTTAATAACAATTACAGCAGCATTTTAATCTTTCTATAAAATGGTTAATTAAGTCAAATCAGAACCATTTGATTCGATAAGTATTATTTTTTAAAATTATTTGTCTAAAAGGACACAGAACGACTTCATATAAAGTGTACAGTTATGGCTATAATGTACAGTACAGCATTAATATAATTAGACAAAAGTCAGTTTACAAATTGTAGTGCATAGAAAAAATAAATTCTTTGGAAATGTGGCAAGTGCTGTAGTCTGATTAATACAATGTATACAGTTGTTTCTCAGATTAACTTCTAAAATAATTAGAACCTGATTTATGCCCCAGACTTCAAAAAAAAAAAAAAAAAAGATACATTGCCAGAAATCTCATATTTAGAATTGGTTTTTTATAATGCAAGACGTTTTCCAGCATAGCTGATTAACTGTTACAGTTCGTTCAACTGTTGGAGACACGGAGCCCTGTCCATGGTGCTGAAACAAACAACCACACACTGCTGAAAACAGACGGGCAGTGGCAACAACGGGACCCAATTGTAAAAGTGCCTGAGCAAAGACACGTTTTCTGAGTGGGGGGACTTTCATAGAGCAGGACTTTCTTTGGAACCAGTATTCTGGTTAGGTTCTGAATATGAAGCATCCAATTCGGTTCCCCTAATTATCAATTGTATCAAAATCTTCTATTCAGAACTCGTTGTTCACTATACAAGATTGGATAAATATGCTATACCATACCTCTCTTGTGTTTTACAATGCTTTCCCACTAAACTGTATTACACTTTGCTGTGCTTTTACCATGGTAAACTAAGGACATAACAAGGGGGTTCCAGAGCAAGCTCAAATGAACCTCGTCCGTAGAAATGTGAGACTATTCTTTTCTGAGAGTACTCGGTACAATAGCTGTAAATGACTTCGCTCACCTCCTGTTTTAATGGAAAGGGTGCTGTCTGCTTATATTTGCGTATAGTTCTTAATGTGTCACAGCTTGCTTCGTTGAATCACGTGCTGCAGAGCCCCCGAGCGGTGCTTCATTAGCTAAATTCCACAAGCTGGCTCCGTCTTACTATACCCATTCAGTTAGAAAATTTAACAGGAAATTGACTTAATGAAGCCGTTACTTTCCAAGCACACAGTCCAGCCAAATTAGAGATAAAATGATTGTACCATGCCACCAACATACGAAGCTACCTTCATGTTTATATCATTGTAGCTACTGGTGCCAGTAATTCACTTTGTATATCCTCTCATTCTAACACCGCTCAAAAAAAAAATAATAGAAATGGATCGGAGATTTCTTTTAACGTGGTTGGCCAAGACGAGGGTTTACATCTCTGATAAATGAACTCGAATGTCATATTTCAATATGTTCACTGTTCTAAATAAATCCGCCCAAAAATACGTAAATACAGTATTCGTGTATTTTAGTTTTTTCATCTTGTTGAAATGTGGCACCCAGCCTATTGGGCTATTGATTTGACTACGCCACCTCTCAATTATACCCGGAGTAAGGGGAGCTCTGAGTTATCAGATCTCCTATTGTGATCCCCGCTTGAGTCCCTTCCAATTAAATGAAAGAATAAAGCAACGGAAACCGCATGGTTTAAACCTTACCCCAACATAGGCAAGGTAATATTATTTTATTTAAAATACAGAAATTGCCAAACAAAATAAATGTTTGCTTTGTAGTACATGTATCTTCTTTGCTAACTAACAGTTGTTATATGCTACAGTAGGTCCAGCCTCATAGCAAGCAAGAGTATGTTTGGTAAAGCACAGGAACGTCATGGGGCCTGCAGGGAAAAGTGCTCAAGGAAAGAATACAAAATAAACAAAAATACAACCCAATCATAAAACAATACAAGTGCCAACAAATCTTAGTTGTGCCAAAAAAACAAATCGTGAATAACTACTACCACACAAAACACGAGGAGACAGTGATCTGAGTTTTAGTTTAGTTTCTTTACAAACACAATACTGTAGCGTCCGACAGTTGAAGCTTTTGTTTTTACCGCAAAGGGCTGCACTCAGATATATTAGTATACAATGTATTAAACACTAGGGAATAGTAAAGTCAAGTCGGGTGTTTTCCTTTTTTTAAGTAACAAGCATAAGAAAACACACAAGATACAGTGTTTAAAACACGCGAATCAAAGCGAACAGTAAACACTAAAGCACAGGGGCCAAAAATCAACAAAAGCAAAATGACACAGAAGCAAACAATAACCAAATCAAAGTAGTAACAAAACAGTGGCCAACGCGTCTCCTATAAAAAAAGAGAAACAAACATATGCGTGACCGCAAACAAGAGAAGCATAATTCAAACAGTTTACAAAAAAAAAAAAAAAAAAATACGCTCATTTTATTATACATTAAAAAAAAAAAAAAACAAGTAAACTACTGAAAATCGTTTAAAACAACCATACATTACCTCGGGAGGACCGAAACGACCAGTCTCCTTTCCAGACTGTTCAACCTACTAAATACCAATAAAACAAAAGAAAGGATAAAAGCATTTGAAACAGGGGAGACCAGCACACATAAACAAAGCGGGAGAGAGAGAGAGAGAGCGTTATCTTGCCGTTCACAGAAGCAGCCGGCAGACCAAAAAGAATAAACCGAAGCAAACACAGCAGCCTTAATTCACTAAGCGAAACTGTCGTGTGTTATATGCAAATTTTTAGGAACGCCGCAACAATAATTAATAATAAAATGGTCTCACCTGCTACAGAAAGAAAATATCCGTTCTTGTACACGCCCTCTGAATGTTGTCTGTCAATATAGACGATTCTGCTTCCTCTCTGTCCTCTCTATCTATTTAAATATAGTAGGCCTATAGCAAATAAAGTAAAATAAATATATACATGTAATCGAGAATAGGGTTTGCTGTCGGCGGCAATACAGTAACCACAATACTATAGCAACTAGTCTCCGGTTTGAATGACGAGTTGAAATCAAACAACCGCACGCAGTCTGATTACTTTCAGCAACTTTATAACAGTAACAAAGGGACGTTTCTGTTGTAAAGCCAGGTGAAGGAGGCTTTGACTTTATGAACGCACAATATGAGCAAGTTACTGAACAAACAGCACGATCGCGATTAACACATACTTCAGATAACTAGATATTTTGATTACTAAAACTTTTCATTTTATTTATTTCTCTAACAAATGTTAGTACCTAACAGTAACTTAATTACTGAAACTTACACAAATACACGAACATGCACTCAAATCCAAAAAAAAAAAAAATACATGTTAGCAGTACTTTTATTCTTTAAATGTTTTACAAACAGTTCACAAACTATGTTCGCTTTTCTACGAGGTGTCTTAACTGAAGAACATCTCCATGTAAGCAGAAGCTTTTTTTGTTATTTGGCCTTTGGAAATACCCACAAAGCGTGGAGTGACAATGGAATTCTCAGCAAACGGATACTTACAGAATAATGAGGAAACAAACAAAACAAAAAACGAACAGAAAAACTGTAAATGTGATTTTTTTTTATGTATCCATTTTCTAATAACAATAGAAACCAGTGACGAAGGAAAAGGACGATGCCCCCCCTCCCCAAACGTTAATTTAACCCATATTTATAAACATCAATCATACCAAATCAAGTATTCAATAATTAACTATATTTAATTGTCAGAATGTTAGCATATATGAAACAGTACGTAATAAGAACGTTTTCTACTCAACTATTTTAATTGTATTTTGCGTACATCTTAACATCCAACACTACACTATTTTTTAATCATAAACGAACAGGTTTAATCATCAATCCTACCAGGATTTTCCAATTCTGCGATCACAGAAATGATTACAGAATTCACAATTCTGCACAGACATTTGCAGAAATTGTCTCACATAGGAAACCGTTTTATTATTATTATTATTATTATTATTATTATTATTATTATTATTATATCAGAAATGCAGGCATGTTGATTTGCTGTAGTTTATTTTGGTGCCCGCAGCAGCACCCGACAGCTTCCGTCTAAACTACAGGATGAATCGTGCACAGAATATAACTGCACATGTCTGTGCTGAATAGTACCCCAAAACCTTCAATGAAGACATCCCTCGTACCAGCCTCCGGGGGATTAAGACAATAGCGATACCTGTTGAAATGAGGGAGGATACAATCTGAATTACTGGCACCGCACACCGGCAGCTACAGTGACACAAATGCACAAATGTGTAACATCTGCAAATATACACGCGAAGGATAGTATCATTGTTATAATAAAAAAAAAAACTTCAGAACCCCTCGGGGCGCGTGGGCCCGAGCACAGTTGCACCTGCTGCACCTGCTATTGCTCCGCCACTGATAGAAACATCATACGAGGGCTTTATCTTCTGGTTATGTTATTATTATTATTATTTATTTCTTAGCAGACGCCCTTATCCAGGGCGACTTACAATCGTAAGCAAATACATTTCAAGTGTTACAATACAAGTAATACAATAAGAGCAAGAAATACAATAACTTTTGTTCAAGCAAAGTACAAGTGTGACAAAACACAATTCAATAATACAGCAGATAATAGTGATAGTTACATCATGATATGATTAAATAGTGATAGTTACATCAGGATGTGATTAAATACAAAGTACTACAGGTTAAAAACTTGGCAGATTACAGTATTCTGAAGTACAGGATTAAATGCAGTAAAATAGGGGGCAGACAAGGGCAAAATAAAGCACATTTAAATGAAGGGTGATAGTGATTTGCTTACGATTGTAAGTCGCCCTGGATAAGGGCGTCTGCTAAGAAATAAATAATAATAATAATAATAATAATAATAATAATAATAATACAAACAGAGGAGTTCTACAGGTGCTGTTTGAAGAGGTGAGTCTTAAGGAGGCGCCAGAATGTGGTCAAGGACTGGGCAGTCCTGACATCTGTAGGAAGGTCATTCCACCACTGCGGAGCAAGGGTGGAGAAGGAGCGGGCTCTGGATGTTAAATGCTGCAGTCGACTGGGGACATTTAACGACAGGAGGCGGGCCTATTGCTTAATTTAATTAAAATGAGTTTCCTCGAGGTGACTGAACGTGTTACCTTGTGATTAAAAATAGTGTAGCGTTGGGTGTAAAGATGCACGCAAAATGCAATGCAAGTAGGAGGTAGAAACCTTTCTTATTACATGTAGTCCTATACTGTGTCATGCATGCTAACATCCTGAGAATGAAATACTGTTAACTACTGAACACTTGACTTGGCATGTTGTTTTATATTTATAAACAAGTGTTTGGGAGGGCCCACAATAAAGTCCTGCACCCTGGCCTGTCTGTCTCTTGCTCCCCCACTTAAAATACGTACGAAGAAGAAGAAGAAGAAAACACATCTTAAATTGCAATTCTTTGAACGGGGTTGTCATTAATTACAAGTCTGCGCTTTACTGTCAGTGGAAACATTACAAATGCAAATAAAAAAAAAATATCGAATAAGATCTTCAATATTGTAAGTCACTGATAATATTTTTAACGAAGTTTTTTTTATTATTATTATTAAACGGCATTAATAAAATCTACCAAATACAGTACTTGAAGTTTAACAAGCTTATTTTATTGTCAGATCTTGTCTGCCCCCTGCTGAGCAGTCCAAAGCTGTCACAGTACAAACTTAATTAATGAATGTTTTTCTAAGAAATTTTAATTCATACCTAGGGCTTTATTTTTTGTTCAGTTCGGGGGTTGTTTATGAGTTTTATTATTATTTGGAAAAATCGGTTATTTTCTGTTATAAACACCACTCAAGCACATAGGCCTACATTTTCAGTTTCTATATACATTGAGTACGTTTCACTGCATTACAAACGTTAACTTACTCTTTTGAAGTGAGTATTTCCACAGTAGGATTCTGGCAATGTATCTAGAATTGTACACCCTTTACCGCTCGCGTATCTATCACACTACAGTGTGTTTTTTTCTGCCCACCGTACCGTATGACTATAGCGTAGTAATTAATCTCAGCAAACAATAAGTTATTTAAAAGTTTCCTAAGATTAAACATTAACCATGCTACCTAAGGCTGTATTCAACTATAATAATAATAATAATAATAATAATAATAATAATAATAATAATAATAAGGCAGTCATTGTACACAATACATTCTTTAATATGCATTTATAGAAGCATAACTGTACAGGAGTTTTATGTTTACAATAACTTTTTTTTCGGTTAATCACTGAATAAAACTGATTTGTTTGTGTTCGTGGTCGTTAAGCCAGTTGCTAAGCAAATGCAAATACTAAGCAAAGGCGTATCACGCACATTACAAACGTTAACTTACTCTGTTGAGGATGCGTGAGGATGCGTATTACCTAGTGCATAACATTGATGATTGGTCAGTTACAATGTCTTTGCACACTGCCCGCCTTCTGAAAGCCGTTTTCGTTTTGAAAAAAGAGAATAGCGAATGGTTTTCATTATTTAAAATATGTTGCCAAAACCCACGTTTATCGGTTTAAAAAAAAAGAAAAAAAGAAAAAAAATCTTCTAGTTAAATTCAAGCTCCATTCATACCCTACACAGTAGAATTCAGTTATTTAAGTCAATATGCTTTTAGTAAAGAAAGGTAGCGGTGGAAGGAGAAGAAATACAGACAAAAGGTAAAACCCCCTCTCCAGAAAAAACCAAAACGTAAAGTTACCATAACAATAGAATTCAAGAGAACATTTAAATAACAAGCAGATGCCAGTTAAAATGCTCCATAAAATTGCAAAGTACACTTAGTGGGTTAAATAAATACTGTCAAATGAATTAAATTAACATCAGGGCATATACACTCCTGTGTTATAAAGCCAAATTGGAGGAACTATCTTAAACAGCTGTACAGTACACTGTATTACTGGATATCCAATTTGCCTTGGAGTATCACAGACATACATGGCTTTAGGCTATACTGTGTGCCCTGCAGTGTATTGTAGTATACTTTAATTGAAACGGATACTGGGAGACAATGCTGAGGGCCACACTTCCTGTTCAGATGGCTGGGTTAAGGAGTGTTCTGTTGTAATTTGTAACATCCAGTATTTGTTCCTTTTTGTTTTAAGTTTCAGTTAAATCTATGTGTTTGTATCTTTTAGAGAATGTACACTCACTATCTTCATCCTGGCACTGCACACTTGCAAAGTCACAACTGCTGCATATTTATCTCAAAACTTCATCAAGCCAGGTTTTAGAGGATCCTAATGATTCAGCATCAACAACGTGGCTAGACAGCCCATTGCATACACTCACCACTCTCTGTGTAAAGAAGTGTCCTTTTTCCTCTGTCCTAAGTCTGTCTCCACTTAGTTTCCAACTGTGTCCCCTCTGGTCCTGGATTCTGTGCTGCATTTAATTGGCTATGGTGTCAACTCCTTTTCATTTTTAAAAAATCTTTAATCAAGCCCACCCCTCCTTAATCATAGATAATTCCCTTAAGACCTCAGATTAGTCTGGTTGCTCTTCGCTGAACTTCAAGCCACCATGTTTTTTTTTGTATTGTGGGGATTACAATTGAACATAATATTTGAAGTGTGGACTCACCAGTGCATTATACACCCTTATTAGATCTCCTTTGATATGTATCCTTTTGAATATAACCAAGCACCCCTACTGTGAATCTCAGTAGAGAGCACTGCCCCCTGGTGGAGGCTCAGAGTAATGGCATGCAGAAGAGCAGCACAGAGGAAGCTGGTTGCCCCAGTCTTCAGGCCACGATAAAGAAAGCTGGGAGGCAGGTGAAGATCCAGGGCACTGCCAGACACTTCCTTAAACACTCTCATACACTGCTCCAATTCAGATGTGAATCTAGGTGTAAAAAGTGTATGCAAGGTAAAGTGCACACACAACTGTACACATGCATTCCCTTTACATTACATATACAATGTAGGCCATATAGGAACTGCTGTGTCTTAGACGCCCCTTTTCCCTGTGCCGGGGTAGTGTTTGTTGGGGGAATCTCTTCAAAAATGAAGAATTCCGTCGTTTTCTTTAGAGGTACCGTAAAGTATTACAGACAGGCGCAAGAGCATGTGTAATGAGAAAAGGGAAAGCAACAAAGATAACCAATAATAAAAGCCATTAAAGTGGTATTTTCTACATGCGTGTCACTACTTACCATGCTGGTGCATAGCGATGCAGATTTATAAAAATTGCCACATGCTTTGCATTGACACTTATCTTCTGCTGTGGGGGGCACATCGGTTTCTATATGAAACCAGGAGCAGATGCATTTTATCAGAAAACAGCATGTACCCAAGTAAAAGCCAAAGTGTCTATATGTGTGACTATACAACGTTCTAGAGCAGTGGTGTGCAAACTTGGGGGCGCGTGGAGTGTCACTAAGGGGGGCGCGACTGACTAAAGAGGCAGTTGTTAAAAAAAAGGTAGAACATTTTAAATAAATACATAAATGACAGCTAATTAGGCCAAGTTCTTACCTTTCAAATGAGCCGTTGACGATTACTCTAGGACTTGTAGAATCGGAGAAATTATCTTTGAAGTGGCGAGTGTGTCAGTGAAACTGCAGTGAACAGAGCCGATAAGTGTAAAAAAAAAAGTTCCTTGAGTAATGTAAATTGCGTATTTTTTCCGAGATTTAACAAAACAAACAGTCTTAAAAGTCGGAGCGTAAGCGCAGCTCTGCAACATGCAATGCCAAATCAAACACGTCAATGGGCATGGGCTTGCAATGGGCAAGAGCTACGCACATTTTTTCGTACTCGTGGCGTGCTGTATTCGTGTCGTTCGCTTCGCTCCCGATGTGCATACTTACTGTATTTTGTGAAAACCTAAGATTTAATTGCTGAACGATGTTTTTCAGATGTATCTGTCAGGTAACTGTTGAATCGTCAAGTTTAAACAAAACAAACAAAAAAAGAGTTAAGTTACATGTATTTTTCACTGATTTATTTGTTAGAAATGTTAGCTAAATGTTGACTTGCCAAGTGTAAACAAAATATTTAAATTCACTGATTTATTTGTTAGAGACCCAGGTTTAACATGTCAAAATGTTCACTCAAAAAAGGATGTCTAGACTGATTTTAAATGTTGAATTTGTGATACGCGTATGGATTTAGCTAAATCTGGACTTTTTTTGTGGTTAAGGAAGAAATACGCAATTTACACAAAATCGGGGAAAAAACTGTTAAAATATAAAGTTATGGTCTAACGTTTTAATATGGGGGGGGGGGGGGGGGCGCTTCGCCACATCCCCTGATATACACTAAGTCACGCCCTCTTTGGTAGCGACTGCAATCACTTAACCTCCAATCCATGACTGACACATCGCCTACCACATTAAGGCGATGACTTCTGGTAGTGTGATATCTTCATTTTAAATGGCTGGGCACTTTTGATAACTTGGTGTTTTTTCACATTGCCAATGTGTTTTTGTTTCAGAGATATATATTTTAAATGCAGTAAGGTGAGTAATAAACTGACTCCATTGGGATTTAGCAGTTGGTTCAAACAATTAAACAACAATGCTGCATTGTAAAGAAATATAAAACTGTAAAGAGAATCCAGAAATAGGAAAACAGGGTTTTTATGCACCACCTGGAAGTTGGTTACTTATTCCGGTTCGGTTCCTTATTTGCGATGTAGTTGACAAAGCAGCGTGTCCTTTTTCTGTGTGTTTTAAATCACTTACACATCTTCCTCAATTAATATATTGCTACTATTTAACAAATAATTGCTCCTTTAAAAAAAAAAAAAAACTAAAATATTAATAACAAATCTGTAACAGCAGCATAGCGGTACCCTATATTACCCGCTTGTTTCGCCCCATTTACCCCCCTTAGACGGCTTGCTCACTAAATATCGAGGTATGCCTAGATAGGTTATAACACCCTCTTTGCAAAGCCACTAAAGATTTTAGTGAGCAAACGATCAGCAGCACCCCAAAGTGTAGACCATTATAACCTATGCAGAACGCATGGGGGCACGTCTTTGGATGCCCGGTGTACCCCCTTAGACGGCTTGCTCACTAAATTTCGGGCTATCCGTAGATAGTTTATAACACCCTCTTTGCATTAGGACAGTATTTTGACTTTTGAGATTATCTTCAAACCGTTAGTACCTTTTAAACCTTACAGTGGTGTATTCATATATATATATATATATATATATATATATATATATATTGTAGCGTTCTCGGTTCGGCAGGCGCATCACACAGAGCGAGGAAATCCACACACAGGCGGAGGGCGGGCGCGAACCCGGGTCCTCTCACACTGAAGCATAGCGCCGATACCGCTGTACAAAAGAGCCGGCTCCTTTGCAAGGAGCGTATATCGGGCTTATGCCCCTGCGTGTGATTACGTCACCTACCAGCCCTACTGCTGCCTTCCCCCGTGCACGCTACACTCTCCCCTGCCAGCCTCAAGTCCGCCCCGGACTTGCTAACCAGGCTACAGTCCGACAAGTGCGTGCTGGGGTACCTGCGTCCACTTCTGACACCAATGTAGCGATCTTGGTTCCCGCAGGCAGGCGCATCACACAGAGCGAGGAAATCCACATACAGGCGGAGGGCGGGCGCGAACCCGGGTCCTCTCGCACTGAAGCACAA